>NC_086449.1:404910419-405092919 GCF_028390025.1 Pseudophryne corroboree
GCATCCTGATAGTCAAAGGAGTGAGTTGAAATGATACAGTATTGATGAGGCTGAAGTTAGCTTCTTATTTGGCCAGCTTCTTATTAACTTCTTATTCATGCTCCAGCTTCTTATTCGTTCTCCAGCTTCTTATTCAGAACATGTTGTATTAAAACAAATAAATCAAGTTAGATCACTCAGTTAACATTATATAAACAAAAACTCAATTTCTTTTTCTTACTTCATGGCAGCCACACTATGGGTAAATGACCCCTTCTCCTAATATAGACAGGAAGTTTTTTCTTCTTCTAGGTCCTGCCCACCTTGGATACATAGCTGCTCCCCTCCTCTTCCTCCCTGTCTTTTTTTTTTCCCTGTCTCCTAGGTTAGACAGTGGTAGGGAGGTTGAATCCGCAATACACTCTGAGTGAAGGTATGAATGTCAGGTATAGACGCAATTTTTCTCTGAAACCACTCTGACAAGGCAGATATGTGAACCTTGATGGGAGGCCAGACGAAGGCCTAAGTCCAGGCCTTGCTGCAGGAAAGCCAGGATTCTGGACGTCTTGAATTATTATTATTATTATTATTATAATTATTATTATTATTATCCTTTATTTATATGGCGCCACAAGGGTTCCGCAGCGCCCAATTACAGAGTACATAAATAATCAAACAGGAAAACAGCAACTTACAGTTGATGACAGTATAGGACAAGTACAGGGTAAATAAACATAGTTACATCAGCAGATGACACTGAAATAAGTGTCAGGTGGCAGAAGACTGCTGGAGTTGATGCAGTTGAAGATTATTAAAGTAAGAAAGGACAAGCACATGAGGGAAGAGGGCCCTGCTCGTGAGAGCTTACATTCTAAAGGGGAGGGGTAGACAGAAAGGGGTGACACAGGAGGGGTACATAGCAAGCATGGAACAGAGGGTTAGGATGAGATTTGGCTGGGTTTGGTGAAGAAGTGGGTCTTGAGAGCCCGTTTGAAGTTTTGTAGAGAGGTGGAGAGTCTGAGGGGGAGAGGTAGGGAATTCCAGAGAAGTGGTGCAGCACGTGAAAAATCTTGGAGGTAGGAGTGGGAGGAGGTGATCCGTAGGCAGGAAAGTCGTTGTGCATTAGCAGAGCGAAGAGGACGGGTGGGAGTGTAAAGGGAGATAAGATCAGAGATGTAGATGGGAGAGGAGTGGGTGAGGGCTTTGTAAGCGAGTGTGAGAAGCTTGAAATGGATTCTGAAAGGGAAGGGGAATCTGTGAACATCATAGTTCTTATCAGCACACCAGGTGAAATAAGAATTCCAGACTCGGTAATAGATCCGGGCAGACGCCAGTTTGCGGGCCTTCAACATAGTTTGGATGACCGCCTCAGAAAATCGTTTTGCCCTTAGGAGTGAAGCTTCAAGAGCCACGCCGTCAAAGCCAGTCTGGCCAGGTCTGGGTAGAGACAAGGAGGAGGTCTGGTCGTTGAGGAAGTAGAAGAGGACGCTCTATCGATAGATCCTGCAGGTCTGAGAACCAATGCCGTCTGGGCCACACTGGAGCAACTAGAAGTAGTAATTCTCCTTCTTGCTTGAACTTCCACAGGACCCTGGGCAGGAGTGACACTGGAGCAAACATGTAAGAAAGCCGAAAGTTCCATGGAATGGCTAGTGCATCCACAAAGACTGCTTGAGGATCCCTGGTCCTTGATCTGAAGACCGGAACTTTGTGATTGTGTTGAGACGCCATCAGGTCTACATCTGGTAGGCCCCACTTGTACACTAGGAGTTAAAAGATTTCCGGATGAAGACTCCACTCTCCGGCGTGCACATCCTGGCGACTGAGGAAGTCCGCTTCCCAGTTGGGGACACCCGGAATGAACACTGCCAATATTGCTGGCAGATGGTGTTCCACCCATTGAAGGATTGTTGACACTTCCAACATTGCCATGCGGCTTCGAGTGCTGCCTTGATGGTTAATGTATGCCACCGTGGTGGCCTTGTCTGACCGTACTTGAACAGGCCTGTTCTGTACTAGAGGCAGGGCAAGAGACAACACATTGGACACTGCCCACAACTCCAGAATGTTTATTGGGAGGAGTGATTCCTCCTTGGTCCACCAACCCTGAAAAGAGTGTTGCTCCAACACTGCGCCCCATCCCCTCAGGCTGGCATCCGTTGTCAGCAGGACCCAGTTGGGAATCCAGAAGGGACGGCCCCTGCTTAATAGCTGGTCCTGAAGCCACCAGGTCAGCGACAGATGAACCTCCGGAGTCAAAGTGATCATATGAGACCTGATCCTATGAGGTAGGCCATCCCATTTGGAAAGGATTAACTTCTGCAGAGGGCGGGAATGAAATTGAACATACTCCACCATGTGAAATGCTGACACCATCAGACCCAGTACTTGCATTGCCGGGTGTGCCGATACTCTGGGCCACAAAGGAAGCAACTTATCCTGTCCTGAAGCTTCAGGATCTTCTCTGGAGACAGAAACAGCCATTGACTGAGCGTGTCCAGCAGTGCCCCCAGGTGCACCATGCTCTGAGCTGGGATCAGCGAGGACTTCTTCCAAATTGATGAGCCACCTGTGGGCTTGTAGGAAGCTTACTGTCAGTTGTAGATGGCTTAGAAGGACATCGTGGGAGTTTTGTGAGGATCAGCAAGTCGTCCAGATATGGCAGCATCCTGATTCCCTGGCGACGGAGATGAGCCGCCATCACAGCCATAACCTTGGTGAAGATCCGAGGGGCCATAGCCAGTCCAAATGGCAGAGCCTGAAACTGATAGTGGATGTTGCCAATAGCAAACCGTAGATATTGCTGATGCGACATGACAATAGGTATATGCAGGTATGCATCCTGTATATCCAGGGATACCATATAGTCTCCTGGTTCCATGGCCTGTACAATTGAGTGCAGAGTTTCCATATGGAACTTGGATACTCTCACAAACTTGTTCAATGATTTGAGGTTGAGTATATGCCGGAAAGACCCATTGGGTTTCAGAATTAGAAACAGGGTCGAATAGTATCCTTTGACTCTCTGGGACAGAGGTACCAGCACCACCACTCCTGTTTTCAGGAGGGAACTCACAACCAATTGTAGAGCATGCGCTGTTAATGGATCTGAAGGGATAACCGTGGTGCAAAACTGGCAAGGGGGACGTCTCTTGAAGGACACTGCGTACCCGTGAGAGATGACTTCCCGCACACCCACCCATCTAAAGTGGTCTTCAACAAGACCTGGGTGAACTGTATAAGTCGGCCTCCCACCCTGGGATCCCCCAGGGGGAGGCCCGCCCCATCATGCGGCAGGCTTGTCTTGTTTAGAAGCAGGCTGACGGGCCGCCCAGGACTGTTTTGTTTTGAACTTTGTGGTTTTGGTAGCACGAGACTGTCTCGAGTATGCCTGACCTTTTGCTTTCCCATGAGGCCAAAAGGAACGAAAAGTGGTGCCTTTTGCCCTCTGTGCAGAGTGAGTAGGATTTGGGAGAAATGCAGTTTTAGCAGCCGCTAAATCAGACACAATTTTTTTTTTTTGGTCTTCCCCAAACAAAATGTCTCCCTTTAAAAGGGAGTACCTCCAAGGTCTTTTTGGAGTCCAGATCCACTTTCCATGATCTCAACCACAGAATATGGCTGGCCAGGACAGACGTAGTCGACGCCTTAGCCACCAATACACCTGTCTCAGAGGACGCTTCCTCAATATAATAGGCAGCGGTGGTAATGTGAGACAGATATTGTCTGGACTTGTCAAATAATTAATCGGGTAGCTCTTCCTCCAGTGCCTGAACCCATGCTTTAATACCTTTTGCCGCCCAGGAGGCAACAAGAGTGGGTCTATGCACAGCACCTGTTAGGGAGTAAATAGATTTCAGGCAGCCCTCCACATGTTTGTCTGTCTGTTCCTTCAGTGAGGTGACAGGCAGAGTAGAAGATACCATCAGATGGGTGACATGGGAATCCACCGGCGGTGGATTTTCCCACTTGTTACAAAACTCTGCAGGGAGAGGATATCGAGCTGCATAAGGTCCGTTTAGATAGGGGGAATTTCTTCCCTGGCTCAGACCAGGGTTCTCTGCGTATGTCCAGTAAATGGTCAGAATGTGGTAATAGAGTTTTAGTTACCTTCTGACGTTTAAACTTGTCAGGTTTCTTAGTCACCGCAGTGGTATCCTCATCATCATCAGCTATCTGGTGGATCTGTCTAATAGCAACCACCAAGTGTCACGAACCTCGGGCAGCGGCGACCGCGCTTGTCCCTGCGGGTGGCCTGGTCTGCCCGGCGCCTCTCTTCCCCTGTCAGTCTCCGGCTTCAGCGGCGGGTCGGCGCTGCTCTCCGGCGGCTTCCCGGAAGCAAGGGCGCCGCCATCACAAGCGAGGGCAAGGAGGCGGAGCAGGTCTGACGTCACCTGCCTGCTCCGCCAATCAGGCTAGGGCGGGGAATTTAAAATCAGATACCAGGCAGAGATCCGATGCCTGAGTATCTTCGTTTCTCCTGTGGAAGCTATGATCCAGAGCTCCCTCGTCCCTGCAAGCATCCTGTGCTTCCAAGCATCCTGTCCCTGCAAGCATCCTGTGCTTCCAAGCATCCTGCCCCTGCAAGCATCCTGTGCTTCCAAGCATCCTGTGCCTACAAGCAACCTGTGCTTCCAAGCATCCTGTGCCTACAAGCACCTCCGTGCCTCCAGTTACCTCCGTGTCTCCAAGCACCTCGTGCCTCCAAGCACCTCCGTGCCTCCAAGCACCTCCGTGCCTCCAAGCACCTCCGTGCCGCCAAGCACCTCGTGCCTCCAAGCACCTCGTGCCTCCAAGCACCTCCGTGCCTCCAGTTACCTCCGTGTCTCCAAGCACCTCGTGCCTCCAAGCACCTCCGTGCCTCCAAGCACCTCCGTGCCTCCAAGCACCTCCGTGCCTCCAAGCACCTCGTGCCTCCAAGCACCTCGTGCCTCCAAGCACCTCCGCGCCTCAAAGCACCTCCGTGCCTCCAGTTACCTCCGTGTCTCCAAGCACCTCGTGCCTCCAAGCACCTCCGTGCCTCCAAGCACCTCCGTGTCTCCAAGCACCTCGTGCCTCCAAGCACCTCGTCCCTCCAAACACCTCGGTGTCTCCAAACACCTCCGTGCCTCCAAGCACCTCCGTGCCTCCAAACACCTCCGTGCCTCCAAGGGTCTCCCAGCACTCCCTGTACTCCCAGTACCTCAGTGCCTCCAATACCACAGTGTCTCCAATATCTCAGTACCCCAGCCTTCATTATTTCTACAAGTCTTGTCTTACAGGAGACCTACAAGAATTCCTCTGGGCCTCCCGCCTGCCGTCTTAGTTCTGCATGAGGAAGACCTACATCCGGCCATCTCTACTACGACCCAGTGGCGGTTCCTCTTCCCGGTCATCGGAAGAAGCCCCGAGTCCACAACACTCCCAAACCAGGTCAGTGATAGTATACTCAGGCCACATGGACTCGGGGGATCGGAACACGGACTCTAGTGCCATCCAGAACCTGGCTTCTCGAGTGCAAAGTCAGGAAGCAGCACAAGGTCAGGTGATGCAGTACCTCCAGCAGTTGTCCGGGCGTCTGGATCAGATTCAGGCGTCTCTGGCCTCAGTAATTCCGGCTCCTGTTCCAGCAGTCGCACCAGTTGCCGTTGCCAGCAATGTTCAACCATCGGCCGGTGTCACTCCACGCCTTCAGTTGCCTACTCCGTCCCGCTATAATGGGAATCCCAAAAATTGTCGTGGTTTCTTGAACCAGTGCGAGGTACATTTCGAGCTACTTGCACACAACTTTCCTACAGACCGGTCCAAGGTAGCATATATTATTTCTCTGTTGGAAGGTTCTGCTTTGGATTGGGTGTCTCCATTATGGGAACGATCTGATCCCATGGTTTCCAACTACACCAACTTCATCTCGTCCTTTCGAAGGATTTTCGACGAGCCCGGCAGAATGACCACTGCTTCTTCCGATTTGCTCCGTGTTCGGCAGGGCGCCCGTTCCGTGGGCCAGTACGTGGTTCATTTCCAGACCATTGCTTCCGAACTACGCTGGAATAATGATGCCCTGAGAGCTGCCTTCTGGAACGGTCTTTCCGACCGGCTGAAAGATGAGCTGGTTACTAGAGATCTGCCGGATCCATTAGAAGATTTGATTTCCCTTTGCGTCAAGGTGGATCTTCGGATGCAGGAGCGTGGAAGAGAACGTAACCGTTCGGATCGTTCCAGGTTCCGGAATCCTACTCCTAGGCCGGTGGCCTCACCTAGCTCAGATGAGCCCATGCAAATTAACCGCTCCCGACTGTCTCCGGAAGAACGACAGCGTCGTCGTGAGGGTAAACTCTGCCTTTACTGTGGAGCCGCAGATCATTTTCTTAAATCTTGTAAAGTCCGTCCGGGAAACGGGCAGACCTAGCTTGTTCCGGAGGAGTCAAGCTGGGAGTTACGACAAAAGCTTCTCCAACTTCGGACTGCTTGCTTCCAGTAACTCTAGTCTCCAATTCAGTCTCCAGGTCTTGTGAAGCCCTATTGGATTCCGGAGCTGCAGGGAACTTCGTTTCTTCCTTCTGTGCCCAAAGTTTGGGTTTAAAGTTACGGCCTATCGAGCGGCCAATTTCACTGACGGCTATCAACGGGACTAGAATTTCCAAAGGTCTCATAATGTGGCGCACGGGGCCAGTTAAGCTGCGGGTCGGGGCTCTACATCAGGAAGATTTGGAACTCTTGGTAATCCCAGAAATGCCCCATGATCTGGTTCTTGGAATGCCTTGGCTGAAAAGTCATAACCCCCACATCGACTGGAAGTCGTCACAAATTCTGTCCTGGAGTTCCTTTTGTCACACTAATTGTCTTACTCCTGTTTGTCCGCTCCGTGTTACCTCCAAAACGGATGAAGAGCACATTCCGGAGGCATATCAAGGGTACAAGGACGTATTTTCGGAACAAGCTGCTGACCTGTTACCACCTCACAGGCCTTGGGACTGCCCTATTGACCTTGTCCCAGGGAAGACGCCACCGCGTGGTCGCACATATCCTCTGTCTCTTCCCGAGACTCAAGCCATGTCGGAGTATATTAAGTCCAATATGCTCAAGGGATTCATTCGCCCCTCTTCCTCCCCTGCTGGTGCAGGCTTCTTTTTCGTGAAGAAAAAGGACGGGGGGTTGAGACCATGCATCGACTACCGCGGCCTAAACGACATTACTATTAAGAATAAATACCCCTTGCCACTAATCACAGAGTTATTTGATAGGGTTCGTGGTGCCCGCATTTTTTCAAAACTCGACTTGAGAGGAGCTTATAATCTTATACGCATCCGAGAGGGGGATGAATGGAAGACTGCCTTTAATACCCGAGATGGGCATTACGAATACTTGGTGATGCCGTTTGGTCTTAGTAATGCTCCCGCGGTTTTCCAGGGATTCGTCAACGAAATCTTTCGTGATATGCTGTATCAGAGCGTTGTGGTATATCTGGACGACATACTGATTTTTTCCAAGAATCTTGTCGAACACAGGACTCAAGTCAAAGAGGTGCTACACCGTTTACAAGAGAATCATCTCTACGCCAAGCTTTCCAAATGTACCTTTGAAGTAACATCTATTCCGTTCCTCGGTTATGTCATCTCGGGGACGGAGCTTCGCATGGATCCGGAAAAGTTGTCGGCCATTCGTGATTGGACTCAGCCTCTTTCCCTGAAAGCAATACAAAGGTTCCTGGGCTTTGCGAACTACTACAGGAAATTCATTAAAGGTTTCTCCACCATTGTTGCACCCATTACTGCCCTGACGAGAAAGGGTTCTAATCCTAGTTTGTGGCCTCCGGAAGCCATTGTAGCTTTTTCTCGCTTAAAGTTAGCTTTCACGACGGCTCCAGTTCTCCAACAACCAAATTTCGAGGAACCCTTCTTCTTAGAAGTTGATGCATCTTCAGTCGGGGTGGGGGCTGTCCTCTCCCAGCATTCCTCTGATAAGAAATTACATCCGTGTGGCTTCCACTCTCGTAAATTCTCTCCAGCCGAACGAAATTACTCTATTGGAGACCAGGAACTCTTGGCAATCAAATCTGCCTTGGAAGAATGGAGATATCTTCTAGAAGGGGCTAAACATGTGTTTACCATCTACACGGATCACAAGAATTTACTGTACATCAAATCCGCACAATGTTTGAATCCTCGCCAGGCGAGATGGGCACTTTTCTTTTCCCGATTCTCGTTCATTATCAAGTACCGTGCCGGGACTCTCAATATTAAAGCAGATGCGCTTTCCCGTTCACAGGTTCCCACAGACGAGGATGAACCTCCGGAGCGGGGTTTAATTCTGAATCCAGTTTCTGTCTCTGCTGCTTTAACTACTCCAGCTCCTCCTCCTGGAAGAATGTCCGTACCAGCTAGATTCCGCCCAGGAATACTACTGTGGGTCCATAACTCCAAGTTTTCCGGTCATCCCGGCGCTCAGAAGATGTACAAGTTTCTGCAAAGGTCTTACTGGTGGAACACCATGAGGAAGGATGTACAAGATTGCGTTAATTCGTGTCCCCAATGTACACAACATAAATCTCCTCGTCTGCCTCCTGCAGGGTTACTTCGTCCTCTGCCTATCCCTGTGAGACCCTGGACTCACATTTCCATGGACTTCATCACTGACTTGCCCTGTTCCAAGGGTTGCAACACCGTTTGGGTTATCGTTGACCGTTTTTCGAAGATGGCACACTTTGTGCCCTTGACTGGTCTTCCGACAGCACCGAAACTGGCTCTATTGTTTATCCGAGAACATTTTCGTTTGCATGGGTTGCCACAAGAGATTGTTTCTGACCGTGGAGTACAGTTCACCGCCAGGTTTTGGAAAGCCCTTTGTTCAACTCTACACATTAAACTTAAGTTTTCGTCGGCTTATCATCCCCAAACAAATGGACAAACGGAACGAGTCAATCAAGATCTAGAGACTTTTCTTCGGTTGTATCTCTCTCCTTCACAGGACAACTGGGTGGAGTTGTTGCCTTGGGCGGAGTTTGCCCATAACCATTTGTTTCATTCTTCCACTGGGGAATCACCATTTTTCGTCAACTACGGGTTCCATCCCCGTGTTCCGGAATTTCCAAGCCTTCCGATAATAGAGGTTCCTGCTGTAGCGTCCACTCTACGACACTTTGGACAAATTTGGAGAAAGGTTCATGCTAATCTTAAGCAGGTTTCTGTTCGGTACAAGTTCTTTGCAGATAAGAAACGGCAAGCCGCACCTCAATATAAAGTTGGGGACAGGGTATGGCTGTCCACACGGAATCTCCGGTTGAAGGTGCCCACCATGAAATTCGCTCCAAGGTTCATCGGTCCTTACCCTGTGCTACAAGTCTTAAATCCTGTGGTCTGTAAACTGGGTTTGCCTGCCCATCTTCGCATACCTAACGCCTTCCATGTTTCTCTACTCCGTCCCCTCATACTGAATCGATTCCACTCAGCACTCCCAAGGCCAACGTCCGTAGTGGCAGAAGCTGGAGCGGAGTTTGAAATCAAAGCTATTCTGGACTCTCGTTATCTTCATAAAAAATTACAGTACTTGGTGGACTGGAAGGGTTATGGACCTGAGGAGAGAAGTTGGATTGGGGCTACTGAAGTAACGGCTCCTCGTCTGATTCGGATCTTCCACTCCAGACATCCGACTAAGCCCGGGAAGTGTCCAGGGGCCACTCCTGGAGGAGGGGGTACTGTCACGAACCTCGGGCAGCGGCGACCGCGCTTGTCCCTGCGGGTGGCCTGGTCTGCCCGGCGCCTCTCTTCCCCTGTCAGTCTCCGGCTTCAGCGGCGGGTCGGCGCTGCTCTCCGGCGGCTTCCCGGAAGCAAGGGCGCCGCCATCACAAGCGAGGGCAAGGAGGCGGAGCAGGTCTGACGTCACCTGCCTGCTCCGCCAATCAGGCTAGGGCGGGGAATTTAAAATCAGATACCAGGCAGAGATCCGATGCCTGAGTATCTTCGTTTCTCCTGTGGAAGCTATGATCCAGAGCTCCCTCGTCCCTGCAAGCATCCTGTGCTTCCAAGCATCCTGTCCCTGCAAGCATCCTGTGCTTCCAAGCATCCTGCCCCTGCAAGCATCCTGTGCTTCCAAGCATCCTGTGCCTACAAGCAACCTGTGCTTCCAAGCATCCTGTGCCTACAAGCACCTCCGTGCCTCCAGTTACCTCCGTGTCTCCAAGCACCTCGTGCCTCCAAGCACCTCCGTGCCTCCAAGCACCTCCGTGCCTCCAAGCACCTCCGTGCCGCCAAGCACCTCGTGCCTCCAAGCACCTCGTGCCTCCAAGCACCTCCGTGCCTCCAGTTACCTCCGTGTCTCCAAGCACCTCGTGCCTCCAAGCACCTCCGTGCCTCCAAGCACCTCCGTGCCTCCAAGCACCTCCGTGCCTCCAAGCACCTCGTGCCTCCAAGCACCTCGTGCCTCCAAGCACCTCCGCGCCTCAAAGCACCTCCGTGCCTCCAGTTACCTCCGTGTCTCCAAGCACCTCGTGCCTCCAAGCACCTCCGTGCCTCCAAGCACCTCCGTGTCTCCAAGCACCTCGTGCCTCCAAGCACCTCGTCCCTCCAAACACCTCGGTGTCTCCAAACACCTCCGTGCCTCCAAGCACCTCCGTGCCTCCAAACACCTCCGTGCCTCCAAGGGTCTCCCAGCACTCCCTGTACTCCCAGTACCTCAGTGCCTCCAATACCACAGTGTCTCCAATATCTCAGTACCCCAGCCTTCATTATTTCTACAAGTCTTGTCTTACAGGAGACCTACAAGAATTCCTCTGGGCCTCCCGCCTGCCGTCTTAGTTCTGCATGAGGAAGACCTACATCCGGCCATCTCTACTACGACCCAGTGGCGGTTCCTCTTCCCGGTCATCGGAAGAAGCCCCGAGTCCACAACACTCCCAAACCAGGTCAGTGATACCAAGTCAGGGACATCCACCTGTAAATAAGGTTCCTCGTCAGAAGCATCTGATTCAGTGTCTGACAGGACAGTTAGTTCCCCATCCTCATCAGAAGAAACTTCTGTGAGATGCGTGGACTGTGAGGAAGTAGTAGCCCACTTAGATGACCCAGGGGCACGATTGTGACCTATAGCAGATTTATGTCTAACCAAAGATTGGTTTAGTTTCTGCAACTGGTTAGACAAATTATCCACCCAAGGCGGATTAATCATAGGGACAATTTGTGACTGTAGTGGCACAGGTGATCCCATAGTAGGCGTAAGGCGGTCCACCAGAGTACCTAGTAGGTTTGTGAACGCAGCCCAGGGTGGCTCCTAGTTACAAAAGCTGTGGACTAACTGGGAGAGGTATGGCACACATTACACAAACCATCATGTAAAACTTCCCCCTCAAGTAAATCCTTGGTGCATGCCCTGCGTGATGCGGGAGCGCCCCCAGATTTACTGTCCATCTTTTTGTTAGACATTTCAGTAAATGCAACAATAGAGCGTATGAGTACGATAAAGCCAGACAGAGTACACTACCTGTGAAGTCTTTAGTATGTGACTGAGTACCCAGCACACAACGCCTGCAAATAAATCCGGTTATGTGACTGAGTCACCCGTGGGCTTGTAGAAACCGGACAGTCATATCCAGATGACGCAGGAGAAGATCTGGGCAATTTGCCCGGATTACCAAGTCGTCCAGATACGGCAGTATCCTGACCCCTTGACGGCGGAGTACCACCGGCATCACCGCCATAACTTTGGTGAAGACTCGCGGAGCCGTTGTTAAACCAAAAGGTACCGCCCGAAACTGGTAATGGAGGTTGTCAATAGCGAACCTCCGGTATTGTTGATGTGACACTGCTGTAGGAATATGCAGGTAAGCATCCTGTATGTCCAGGGAGACCATGTAGTCCCCAGGTTCCAAGGCCAGAACTATAGAGCGAAGGGTTTCCATACGGAACTTGGAAACCTTCACAAACTTGTTCAGTGCCTTGAGGTTGAGAATGGGCCGGGAGGACCCATTCGGTTTCGGGACTAGAAACAGCAGAGAATAGTACCCCCGGCCCCTCTGAGCAAGAGCCACCTGTACTACGACTCCTGTATCCAGGAGGGTCTGTACCACCGAATGCAGAGTGTTTGCCTTTGTCTGGTCCGACGGGACGTCGGTCTGGCAAAATCGTTGAGGGGGTCGGTTTTTGAAGGCTATGGCGTAACCTCGAGTGACGACTTCCCGTACCCAGGCATCTGAAGTGGTCTTCAACCATTCCTGGGTATACCCTAGAAGCCGGACCCCCACCCTGGGATCCCCCAGGGGGAGGCCCGTCCCGTCATGCGGCAGGCTTATCGGTCTTGGCTGCTGGCTGACAGGCAGCCCAGGCTCTTTCGGGCTTCGGCTTACCAGGTATGGAAGTGCGGGCCTGCTTATGGTACGCCTGACCTTTTGCTTTACCTGAAGGACGAAAGGGGCGAAAGGACGTGCCTTTGGCCTTTGTGAATGCCAAATTGCTTTCTCACAAATATTTAAAATGCCCACTCTAATATATACTGCAGACGCCACGCGCATCTTATCACCATATACGATAATATACGATATTATGAGAAACGCATTGTCCCTTGAAATTTCATATCATTTGCTTACTGATATCACAACAATACACGTGGATGTTATTTTCATCAGCGTCGCGATGCGTCCATCGGAGCCGGTCGATTACAGCCACATTTGAAATGTACAGTGCATCATTAAGACCCTGATATCGCGGACCAGCCCCCATCTGTGAATGCCAAATTGCTTTCTCACAAATATTTAAAATGCCCCCTCTAAGATATACTGCAGACGCCAGGCGCATCTTATTACCATATACGATAAAAGTGCACTGTACATCGCAAAACACTGCATCCCATAAGAGAAAACAATACACCCACACATTATCTGAGTTCCAAAGCTCATTGATGTATATATTTGTTATTAAAAAGGATATGGATTCAATATATTACAATGTACATTATACACATAATTACATGGTTACAACTCACACAGTAAGCAGTTAAAACATACAGTTACAGTTACAGGCCAGCGATACAATTACCATATCTTTCAATGCATCCTCCTCTTAATATCTCTCTCACTCTCAGCAAATAAATACAGGAACTAATCTGGCAATAACTCCATCATTGTCTAGTCCAAAACAGCAACTGACCTCCTGTGTGATCAGCAATGTGTTATCTAGTTTTTGGGGGGAGGGAACTTACTCATTCATGATGAGTCACTAGTATATGCTAATCAGGTTCAGCCTTGAAGACATCCAAAGGGCTGGCCTGAGCTTCCTGTCCACTACCTGTTTGGAATATCTATTGTTCTAATAAAAGTGATTTTAGCTTACATACATTTAATCATAATTATTTGTTGCAATGTCCTACAACTTTATAACAAGTATCAAATGAATCTACACATTAATCTGGTTGCTTAAATAGTAAATATGACAGGTCTATCTTGCTTCGTTCAAATAATACACATACATGACATTACTTCATTATATAATTTTAAATCATCATGATGTCTGGCGCTTGATATTATTATAGTTATGTACTGTATGAAATAAGTGTCGAATCCATCTCTGTGGCATGTCCGTGTAAATGCATGTGTTACCATATATTGCTGTGCTCGCTGCGCGTATTTGCAAGTATAGCGACTCATATGTGTGTAGTTTGTATGTTCTTTTTATGTAATATTTTTGACTTCGACAGTCCACCCTTTGGTAGCAAACAATAACTGCCATCAATTATTAATATAAGAAAAAAAAATATTTCATACAATAATCGGTGACCTAGACACAAGTATGTATTCATTTTGCAAATCAGACACTTGTCTATATTTGGGGAAGACAGGGAGGAGGACGAGACATCCTCTATATGCACTCGGCAGTCACGGGACCACTGGTTGGGTGTGGGACAACATTCAACCTATAGAGTATGCTGGGACAGTGCTTTGGCCTATAATGTCTGATTTGCGACGAACATTTCACACATACATGTACCTACGTCTTTGTACACTGATGTTTGGATTCGATTGAGGTTCTGCTGGGTAGATGAAGAAGACACAAACAAATCATGACAGTGACATATAAAATTTTCATGATCTACATATTCCTATCATTTTCTGAACATTGGGGGTCATTCCGAGTTGTTCGCTCGCAAGCTGCTTTTAGCAGCTTTGCACACACTAAGCCGCCGCCTACTGGGAGTGAATCTTAGCTTATCAAAATTGCGAACGAAAGATTAGCAGAATTGCGAATAGACACTTCTTAGCAGTTTCTGAGTAGCTCCAGACTTACTCGGCATCTGCGATCAGTTCAGTGCTTGTCGTTCCTGGTTTGACGTCACAAACACACCCAGCGTTCGCCCAGACACTCCTCCGTTTCTCCAGCCACTCCCGCGTTTTTCCCAGAAACGGTAGAGTTTTTTCACACACACCCATAAAACGGCCAGTTTCCGCCCAGAAACACCCACTTCCTGTCAATCAGATTACGATCACCAGAACGAAGAAAAAACCTCGTAATGCCGTGAGTAAAAAACCTAACTGCATAGCAAATTTACTTGGCGCAGTCGCACTGCGGACATTGCGCATGCGCATTAGCGACTATTCGCTCCGTTGCGAGAAAAAAATAACGAGCGAACAACTCGGAATGACCCCCATTGTTTCCGTTTCTGGAATGTATGCTAGGTCTGTTTAATCATTGAACAAGGGTTATAAGTAGTGTCCTTCCTAAATAACATAAACCTTCGGAGTTCGGGGAGAGCGACTCATAAACCTTTCTTCAACATATATTAATGAGCTCTTTATCTGCAATGTGTGAATAGCCATTCTCTGATTGTTCCTGATTACCTCTGAACTCCATAACTACTAGACCTTTGATTTTTCTCTGATTTTAACAAACTGATCGGCTAATCCTGGGATCCTATAAGGAAATCACTCCTTCTTCCAGAACCAGTTCAAGTCCCACACTCGACTCCTCATAAAAAAACCTCGCAAAAATAGAATATCCTGGAAAAAAAATGTTTGTCAGCGGGAAAGAGAGAAAAGAGAAATAGAATAAAACAACTCTTGTTCATAACAAATCAATTACAATGACTGGTCTTTCTGCAATCCTTTAGTACGCTCAGGTAGTGTTCAACAGTGCCGCCTCTTGGTCTTCACGGAACAGAGTCTCTGGTGATACTTTTGCGATCTCACTCCATTTACGAGTTCCTTCCGGACTACCGACTTTCCTGCAATGGGAATCGTGGATCCAAGTCTTTCTCTTGGCTACTTTCACTGGGATAGTGCTGTCAACAAAACTTGGTATGGTCCTTCCCACCTGTCTATTAGGCAACCTGAGCGTAAGAACAATCACACAGTCTCTTGGTTCACAATCAAGACAGTTAGTATTTGGCATACCAGCAATCTACAGTTTCAAGTTCTTTTGTCAAGTTCTCAAATGCTGGCTCATCTCAATAAGGTACTGTACTGTCACCTCATTGGTGTATCTCTGATCATTGTGCGGATCAATCATGACATGAGGTTGTCTTCCAAAAACAACCAAAAAGACACAAATACCAAAACAAAAACAAATTTCGAAGAGGGTGATTCATTGAGTGAAGATCTGGTAGTGGTTTCAAAGCTACATAATACTAGTGGCAGTATCTATGATCACAATGGTACAATTTCAAGCTTTGCTCCTACTTCTAGGGGTACCATTATCTACACACAAATTTCTGCGCAATTTTTCCTTGCGGTAAACACAGCAGCATCCGTGGCGGCAGGAAATGCCTCTACCCAGTTTGAGAAAACATCAGTGCACACCAATACATAACAATAATTCCTAAAGCATGTTAACTGTACGAAGTCGATTTGTATTTCCTGAAAAGATCCGTCTGCAGGAGGGATGTGGGATGGCTCTGTTGGTATTGCTTTACCAATATTCTTCCTCAAGCAAGCAAGACAGGTCATTGCTCTCTTACCTGCATGAGAATAGAATACTGGCGCACACCAGTAGGCTCTCATCAGCCTGCACATACCCTCTTTGCCTAGATGAGTCAGACCATGTGCCACCTCAGCTAGACTTGGAAGGTATGCTCTGGGGGCTACTGGCTTACCGTGTCCACCTGTCCACAGTCCTGAGGACTCCTGGCCATACCCCTTTGTCCTCCAGACTGCCTTTTCCTGTAGGGAACACAAATTTTTGTATCTTAATTTAACTGTTGTGTGTTTGCAATGTAGAGTACCATGAGCATAACTCAAAAAAAAAAAAGAAATAAGAAACATCTCTAGAGGAGAGAAAGAAGAAGAAAATTAAAAAGAAAATGTCAGGTTTGCCATTTACCAACAGGCATATCAGTGTCTATACAAAATTTCCCTTCACCAGTATTCCCATTCTCCACCCTTTGTGCATGACAAGGCACACTGCAGTAATACTGGTGTCATCGTGCTGTTGCAATATACTGGGTTCAGGCAGAACTCTGAAGGACCTAGGCATGTGGAGTTTGAACTGTAATTGGGTCCATGTATTGTACCACCCTGTGTGAACGCAAAAGATGAAGAGGAAACTGTAGAGAAACAGAATAGAGGTTGGTGACAGATGAGTTTGTAGAGGTGAAGATTTTATAAAAATTTGACAACTGGATTGGGCACTACGGGGAAGTGATTCTCTACTTGGTCTACTCCGCTTAAAAAAAAATCCGTGTTTGTCGTATCGCTATTGGGACTATCCCAGCCATCAATCCAGTGTCCTGTCCATCCTAAGTTCATAGGGAACCCGGTATCTGTGAGATAATTTCCTCTACCTGTGATGGACATGCATCTAGAACAGTAGAATGCGACATTAGTCTTCGTGGGTGTCTAACATACTTTGTACTTCCTGAGTGGGAGCATAGTATATGTATATCATATCTAACAAAATTAAGTTAATCAGGGGCCATTTCTGCTAGGAAAAAGAAGCAAAAGTTTAGAGGCCCCATCTTAACCCCAGCAAGTTTTGTCAAAGGGTAATGTTGCATTTATTTTGTTCTTCCCATTAGCCGAATCTGTGTTTTCTATATGGAATATGATTCCTTACTATATGTCCCTTGGTCCTGTCTATGTGTTTAATAATGTGGCTTGTGTTTTCTGTCTAGGGGATCTATATTGACTATGTGTCCTACTACTCCTACAATCTCTGGCAAAATGCCCTTCCTTCCTACAAGTGTAACATATTATTGACCATTAGGGATCTGGGGTTTGGACTGATGGGTCTTTCCTGTATGTGCCAGTATACTTACCGTCCTCAACCTCTCCACCTGTTGTTCTCTGCGCCTAGCACTATTCTTGTGATGTTCAATAGCACACTATCTAAGATTAGCTACTGTGACCCCTTTCTAATTTTGCAAAGAAGTCTGCACCCTGACACTCAATGACTTATTGAGCCCGGGCATTTGCCCGGAGACAGCCATCTCCCATTTGCCGAATTAGTATTTACCAGTGGTCTTATCCAGATGGAGAGTTTTCTATTACTGCAAGAGACAAAAACACAAAAAAAAAAGTTTAACGAGCTTCTAGGTCATGCAAAGTATTCATTCAATCCTTCTCATCCCGTATTAAGGGTCTATACATGGTCCAACAAACATTTCCGAGCTCATCTTTACTAGGGGCATTACTAGGAATGAATACTTCTTATATGGTAACTGAAATACCCTGGGGTTACCTTGTCTCTGTCCGCTTTCCTACTGGCAAATACTCCATTTTTGACGTTACTTTCTTGATTTTTTTGTTTTATTTTTGGGTTTTACTATATATGTACCATATATATGATACCATACTTACCTGTTGGATACTCCTCTGGGTACATGAGAAATGGCTGAAAACAATCAGGTCACCTTCTCTTCCTAAATAAAACTTCAACATTCATTAGTACATATATAGGTTTGTCAAAGTCAAAAAATATTGCAGTACACACATCACGTATGAACTACACACAGATGGCCTCCGCACGTGTACTTGTTCTGCTGTGCGTGCACATATTCGCAATTTGCGTATGGTCGCTCCCGCGGTCGTGCGTATCAGAGCGTGGTATGGGTATTTACGGTAGAGTTTGTGTACGCATGGAGAGCCATCAAAACACGATACATATTTAATCCAAATAGTGCACAATGTACACATAGTCTCCTTGCATCACATCAGAAAGTAATAGCTGTTTAGATGGTAACAGAACAAAGGGATTCACCTTTACAGAATAGGAGGGGACAGAACAAGGTCATAAGGTGGTATTTGGTATCCAGCTGTAGGGTATTTTAAGGGTAACATTCCGGTGTTGGTTTGAGGAAGATCGCATGTTCCTGCGGATAGTTATGTGCAGAAGCAGAATATAGATATAAACTGTATTTACTGTACATTATGTATGTGGCGGGAATCCAGAGGAGACCACCCACAAAAGCAGTTGGGAAAGACATCGCCTACCTATTCAAACCGACCTATGACCTCTCCTGTACTGTAAAAGTGCATTCCTGTGTCCAATGGACAAAGGGATTACAGTATCCATTGTATTGCTTTTGGAAGAATTGTATAAATAAAGCCTGCTGCAGCCTGGTCACACACAAGACTCACAAAGTTATCTATCAGATGACCGGGGACCGGCCGGGTTGCGCAAGCTTGTCCACTCAAGTATGTACCATTGAATGTAGCCATTTACTCTGTTAAATTGTATTGTTTTATTTGTATTGTAACCCCCTTTCAGCAATAATCCACTGTGGTGTCGGAACCCAGCGGTTAAATCACAATTGGTGTCTTGTCTTCATTGCCCTGCTAAGGTTTAAAGTGTTTTATCATTGCATTGCATTACTGTGAAGGTTTAAAGTGTATCTCTGGGTGTGTGCGCGCTGTGTGTACTTTGTACCCCCAGCGCGGCGTTTGTACGCTAAGTCCGTACAGTGATACGGGACTCCGTACGCAAACAGTGTATAAAGTACGTAGCGTGTGTACTAGGTTTAGCGGCCGCAGCGGCTCCATGGTAAAGTGTATTCTAAGTGTGTATAAGGTATAGCTTTCATTCCTGTTAGATAATCGACATTATCAATTGGGGGCTCTCAGGTTTTCCACATACTTACTACCTAACAGATCACAGCAGATGTAATCTATCAGCAAAGGGTGGAAAGTTATCCTACGTATCCTTTTCTTGGTCGATGGATGCACTGAAAACCCTACTTGATTGCTGATTAGATGGAGTCTGCTATGTATGGTTTGTAGAGATGCTGGTAGAACTCGTAAGGTAAACAGGAAAAAAGCTATTTAAAATCTGTGAATTTTTTTGGGCGCCAAAAAGCGTACACGGCACCCATACGTTGCATATTCTCTCACATTGTTGCAAAACAAGGTTCAAATAAGTCATGTTGTGTTTGATTCAGATTGGATTGCTTATCTGTTAAGTAGGGTTAAAAGTACATTTAAAAGTTGCTGCATAGCATTGATATAGTTTTATGTTTAACTGAGGCCTAAAATAACTTCAGGGGCTTGTATGATGTGTGATTTCTTTGTGACAAAGGAAGCAGCATGGTCTGTCCTCCATTTTGGACTAACCACATGGCCTGTCCACCATTTTGTGTAACCCTCATGGATGTGGAAGGGGGAGGAGCAGCGGCCATTTTGGGAAGGTAATTTTTCTAAATGCTGATTTTCACTGCCCAGAATAATCAGCTCTCCTTGGTCACATCAATCACCATTTATGAGTTACCAATACATTTATTTAACCCATGCCATAGTCAATTACAAATAGTTTCAGCTGGGCCTAGTGAAAATAAGAATTTACTTACCGATAATTCTATTTCTCGGAGTCCGTAGTGGATGCTGGGGTTCCTGAAAGGACCATGGGGAATAGCGGCTCCGCAGGAGACAGGGCACAAAAAAGTAAAGCTTTACTAGGTCAGGTGGTGTGCACTGGCTCCTCCCCCTATGACCCTCCTCCAGACTCCAGTTAGGTACTGTGCCCGGACGAGCATACACAATAAGGGAGGCATTTTGAATCCCGGGTAAGACTCATACCAGCCACACCAATCACACCGTACAACTTGTGATCTAAACCCAGTTAACAGTATGACAACAGAAAGGGCCTCTTAAAGATGGCTCCTTAACAATAACCCGAATTAGTTAACAATAACTATGTACAAGTATTGCAGATAATCCGCACTTGGGATGGGCGCCCAGCATCCACTACGGACTCCGAGAAATAGAATTATCGGTAAGTAAATTCTTATTTTCTCTATCGTCCTAAGTGGATGCTGGGGTTCCTGAAAGGACCATGGGGATTATACCAAAACTCCCAAACGGGCGGGAGAGTGCGGATGACTCTGCAGCACCGAATGAGAGAACTCCAGGTCCTCCTTTGCCAGGGTATCAAATTTGTAAAATTTTACAAACGTGTTCTCCCCCGACCACGTAGCTGCTCGGCAGAGTTGTAATGCCGAGACCCCTCGGGCAGCCGCCCAAGATGAGCCCACCTTCCTTGTGGAGTGGGCTTTTACAGTTTTAGGCTGTGGCAGGCCTGCCACAGAATGTGCAAGTTGAATTGTGTTACAAATCCAACGAGCAATCGACTGCTTAGAAGCAGGTGCGCCCAACTTGTTGGGTGCATACAATATAAACAGCGAGTCAGATTTTCTGACTCCAGCCGTCCTTGCAATGTATATTTTTAAGGCTCTGACAACGTCCAACAACTTGGAGTCCTCCAAGTCGCTAGTGGCCGCAGGCACCACAATAGGTTGGTTCAGATGAAATGCTGATACCACTTTAGGGAGAAAATGCGGACGAGTCCGCAGTTCTGCCCTATCCGAATGGAAGATTAGATAAGGACTTTTATAAGATAAAGCCGCCAATTCAGATACTCTCCTGGCAGAGGCCAGGGCTAGTAACATAGTCACTTTCAATGTGAGATATTTCAAATCCACCTTTTTCAATGGTTCAAACCAATGGGATTTGAGGAAATCTAAAACTACATTTAGATCCCACGGTGCCACCGGAGGCACCACAGGAGGCTGTATATGCAGTACTCCCTTGACAAAAGTCTGGACCTCAGGGACAGAGGCCAATTCTTTTTGGAAGAATATTGACAGGGCCGAAATTTGAACCTTAATGGATCCCAATTTGAGACCCATAGATAATCCTGATTGCAGGAAATGTAGGAAACGACCCAGTTGGAATTCCTCCGTCGGAACCCTCCGATCCTAGCACCACGCTACATATTTTCGCCAAATGCGGTGATAATGTTTCACGGTGACTTCCTTCCGTGCCTTAATCAAGGTAGGAATGACTTCTTCTGGAATGCCTTTCCCTTTTAGGATCTGGCGTTCAACCGCCATGCCGTCAAACGCAGCCGCGGTAAGTCTTGAAAAAGACAGGGACCCTGCTGTAGCAGGTCCCTTCTCAGAGGTAGAGGCCACGGTTCGTCCGTGAGCATCTCTTGAAGTTCCGGATACCAAGTCCTTCTCGGCCAATCCGGAACCACTAGTATTGTTCTTACTCTTCTTTGCCGTATGATCTTCAATACCTTTGGTATGAGCGGCAGAGGAGGAAACACATACACTGACTGGTACACCCAAGGAGTTACCAGTGCGTCCACAGCTATTGCCTGTGGATCTCTTGACCTGGCGCAATATTTGTCCAGTTTCTTGTTGAGGCGAGACGCCATCATGTCTACAATTGGTCTTTCCCAACGGTCTATTAACATGTTGAAGACTTCTGGATGTAGACCCCACTCTCCCGGATGAAGATCGTGTCTGCTGAGGAAGTCTGCTTCCCAGTTGTCCACGCCCGGGATGAACACTGCTGACAGTGCTATCACGTGATTCTCCGCCCAGCGAAGAATCTTGGCAGCTTCTGCCATTGCACTCCTGCTTCTTGTGCCGCCCTGCCTGTTTACATGGGCGACCGCCGTGATGTTGTCCGACTGAATCAACACCGGCTTTCCTTGCAGGAGAAGTTCCGCCTGGCTTAGAGCATTGTAGATTGCTCTTAGTTCCAGAATGTTTATGTGAAGAGACTTTTCCAGACTCGTCCATACTCCCTGGAAGTTTCTTCCTTGTGTGACTGCTCCCCAGCCTCTCAGGCTGGCGTCCGTGGTCACCAGGATCCAATCCTGAATGCCGAATCTGCGGCCTTCTAATAGGTGAGCCTTCTGCAACCACCACAGAAGTGACACCCTTGTCTTTGGTGACAGGGTTATTCGCAGGTGCATCTGCAGATGCGACCCTGACCATTTGTCCAACAGATCCCTTTGGAATATTCTTGCATGGAATCTGCCGAATGGAATTGCTTCGTAAGAAGCCACCATTTTTCCCAGGACTCTTGTGCATTGATGTACTGACACTTTTCCTGGTTTTAGGAGGTTCCTGACCAGATCGGATAACTCCTTGGCTTTTTCCTCTGGAAGGAAAACCTTTTTCTGAACCGTGTCCAGAATCATTCCTAGGAACAGCAGACGAGTTGTCGGGATTAAATGGGATTTTGGAATATTCAGAATCCACCCGTGTTGTCTTAGCACCTCTTGAGATAGTGCTAAAGCTGTCTCCAGCTGTTCTCTGGACCTTGCCCTTATTAGGAGATCGTCCAAGTATGGGATAACTAATACGCCTTTTCTTCGAAGAAGAATCATCATCTCGGCCATTACCTTGGTAAAGACCCGAGGCGCCGTGGACAATCCGAACGGCAGCGTCTGAAACTGATAGTGACAGTTTTGAACAATGAACCTGAGGTACCCCTGGTGTGCGGGGTAAATCGGAACGTGTAGATACGCATCCTTGATGTCCAAGGATACCATAAAGTCCCCTTCTTCCAGGTTCGCTATCACTGCTCTGAGTGACTCCATCTTGAACTTGAACTTTTTTATGTAGAGGTTCAAGGACTTCAGATTTAGAATAGGCCTTACCGAGCCATCCGGCTTCGGTACCACAAATAGAGTGGAATAATACCCCTTTCCTTGTTGTAATAGGGGTACTTTGACTATCACCTGCTGAGCGTACAGCTTGTGAATGGCTTCCAACACCCTCTCCCTTTCGGAAGAGACGGTTGGTAAGGCAGACTTCAGGAAACGATGAGGAGGATCCGTCTCTAATTCCAACCTGTACCCCTGAGATATTATCTGCAGGATCCAGGGGTCTACCTGCGAGTGAGCCCACTGCGCGCTGTAATTTTTGAGACGGCCCCCCACTGTCCCCGAGTCCGCTTGAGAGGCCCCAGCGTCATGCTGAGGTTTTTGCAGGAGCCGGGGAGGGCTTCTGTTCCTGGGAAGGAGCTGCCTGTTGGTGTCTCTTCCCTCTTCCTCTGCCTCGTGGCAGGTACGACAAGCCCTTTGCTCTCTTATTTTTGTAGGAGCGAAAAGGCTGCGGTTGAAAGGTCGGTGCCTTTCTCTGTTGGGGAGTGACTTGAGGTAAAAAAGTGGATTTCCCGGCAGTAGCCGTGGCCACCAAGTCTGATAGACCAACTCCAAATAACTCCTCCCCTTTATACGGCAAAACCTCCATGTGACGTTTTGAATCCGCATCGCCTGTCCACTGTCGTGTCCATAAGGCTCTTCTGGCTGAAATGGACATAGCACTCACCCGAGATGCCAGTGTGCAAATATCCCTCTGTGCATCACGCATATAGATAAATGCATCCTTTATTTGTTCTAACGACAGTAAAACATTGTCCCTATCTAGGGTATCAATATTTTCAATCAGGGATTCTGACCAAACTACTCCAGCACTGCACATCCAGGCAGTTGCTATAGCTGGTCGTAGTATAACACCTGCATGTGTGTATATATTCTTTTGAATAACTTCCATCTTTCTATCTGATGGATCCTTAAGTGCGGCCGTCTCAGGAGAGGGTAACGCCACTTGTTTGGATAAGCGTGTGAGCGCCTTGTCCACCTTAGGGGGTGTTTCCCAGCGCGCCCTAACCTCTGGCGGGAAAGGGTATAATGCCAATAACTTTTTTGAAATTATCAACTTTTTATCAGGAGCAACCCACGCTTCATCACACACGTCATTTAATTCTTCTGATTCAGGAAAAACTGTTTGTAGTTTTTTCACACCATACATAATACCCTGTTTTACGGTATCTGTAGTATCAGCTAAATGTAACGTCTCCTTCATTGCCAAAATCATATAACGTGTGGCCCTACTGGAAAATACGTTTGAATTTCTACCGTCGTCACTGGAATCAGTGCCCGTGTCTGGGTCTGTGTCGACCGACTGAGGCAAAGGGCGTTTTACAGCCCCTGACGGTGTTTGAGGCGCCTGGACAGGCATTAATTGATTGTCCGGCCGCCTCATGTCCTCAACTGACTGTTTAAGGGAAGATAAACCATCACGTAATTCCACAAATAAAGGCATCCATTCTGGTGTCGACCCCCTGGGGGGTGACATCTGCATATTTGGCAATTGCTCCGCCTCCACACCAATATCGTCCTCATACATGTCGACACCACGTACCGACACACACCGCAAACTCACAGGGAATGCTCTAATGAAGACAGGACCCACTAGCCCTTTTGGGGAGACAGAGGGAGAGTCTGCCAGCACACACCACAAAGCGCTATATATACAAGGGATATCCTTATATTAAGTGCTCCCTTATAGCTGCTTTAATATATATATATATATAGCCATTAATGTGCCCCCCCTCTCTGTTTTACCCTGTTTCTGTAGTGCAGTGCAGGGGAGAGACCTGGGAGCCGTTCTGACCAGCGGAGCTGTGACAGAAAATGGCGCCGTGTGCTGAGGAGATAGGCCCCGCCCCTTTTTCGGCGGGTTCTTCTCCCGCTATTTTTCCAGTCAGGCAGGGGTTAAATATCTCCATATAGCCCCTATGGGCTATATGTGAGGTATTTTTAGCCTTGTATAAGGTTTATATTTGCCTCTCAGAGCGCCCCCCCCCAGCGCTCTGCACCCTCAGTGACTGCCCAGTGAAGTGTGCTGAGAGGAAAATGGCGCACAGCTGCAGTGCTGTGCGCTACCTTATGAAGACTGAGGAGTCTTCAGCCGCCGGTTTCCGGACCTCTTCACGCTTCAGCATCTGCAAGGGGGTCGGCGGCGCGGCTCCGGGACCGGACTCCACGGCTGGGCCTGTGTTCGATCCCTCTGGAGCTAATGGTGTCCAGTAGCCAAGCAGCAAATCCACTCTGCATGCAGGTGAGTTTACTACTTTCCCCCTAAGTCCCACGTTGCAGTGATCCTGTTGCCAGCAGGACTCACTGTAAAGAAAAAAACCTAAACTAAACTTTCTCTAAGCAGCTCTTTAGGAGAGCCACCTAGATTGCACCCTTCTCGTTCGGGCACAAAATCTAACTGGAGTCTGGAGGAGGGTCATAGGGGGAGGAGCCAGTGCACACCACCTGACCTAGTAAAGCTTTACTTTTTTGTGCCCTGTCTCCTGCGGAGCCGCTATTCCCCATGGTCCTTTCAGGAACCCCAGCATCCACTTAGGACGATAGAGAAAAGTTAATAGTAAGATGAATACTTGATGTAAGAATTACACACAGATATAAACAAAGGTTTTTTTTGTTTTACCTCTAGGATTTAGTTAGGATCTGCTTGCTATAAGATAGCCATTGAAATGCAAATTAACCTGTGTAACTGCTTTTTCTTAGCAATGAAAAACCACTTTTACAGGCAGGCAAAAGCGCATAGCTTTCATATGCAAATTAGAAGCACTGAATGGGTAAAGGAGTCTCAGGAGACCAGTGAATGGTACATATATATAATTATTATAATTATGTGTTTATTTATATCAGTGTATGTTCTGTAAGATAGCTATCCAATCTGAATCATATCATTTAAATTATTGATTATTGCTAGAGTAATTATAGATCTGTGTGAAATAGGATACATTTGTTGCTATATAGGTAAATATATAGGTAAATTTGAAATAACAGTATTTTAAGGAAGTAAGCGTAAAGACACAAACGCAGTTCTGCATAAAGGTTTATACAGAAAGAAACTGTGTGGCGTGTTAAGTGAGCGATTATAGTTAATATTGCTCACATTTATAGAAATTGTGTGAGTTGTTTTATTGCGTACGCACATTGGTACACGTGTCTCGGACAAAGTAAGGGACACGCACGGTCGCGTGTTTGCGCAAAGTGCGTAAGAATGCGGGCGCTGAGTACAAATTATAAAATAGTGTCGTTTAGTTCAAAGGTGGGATAGTAGACATATAATACAATAGCACATAACTATCAAATTTCAAAAGCAGGTTACTCTAAATTTAGTTTAAAAAATAAATAAGATTTTAAACTTACCGGTAAATCTTTTTCTCGTAGTCCGTAGAGGATGCTGGGACTCCGTAAGGACCATGGGATAGACGGGCTCCGTAGGAGACATGGGCACTTTAAGAAAGACTTTGACTCTGGGTGTGCACTGGCTCCTCTCTCTATGCCCCTCCTCCAGACCTCAGTTAGAGAAACTGTGCCCAGAGGAGACAGACAGTACGAGGAAAGGATTTTTGTTAATCCAAGGGCAAGATTCATACCAGCCACACCAATCACACCGTATAACTTGTGATATACTATCTAGTTAACAGTATGAAAAACAACAGAACATCGGTCCAAAACCGATGAAACTGTAACATAACCCTTATGTAAGCAATAACTATATACAAGTCTTGCAGAAGTAGTCCGCACTTGGGACGGGCGCCCAGCATCCTCTACGGACTACGAGAAAAAGATTTACCGGTAGGTTTAAAATCTTATTTTCTCTAACGTCCTAGAGGATGCTGGGACTCAGTAAGGACCATGGGGATTATACCAAAGCTCCCAAACGGGAGAGTGCGGATGACTCTGCAGCACTGATCGAGCAAACAGGAGGTCCTCCTCAGCCAGGGTATCAAACTTATAGAACTTTGCAAAGGTGTTTGACCCCGACCAAGTAGCAGCTCGGCACAGCTGTAGTGCCGAGACCCCTCGGGCAGTCGCCCAAGAAGAACCCACTTTCCTAGTGGAATGGGCCCTAACCGATCTCGGTAACGGCAATTCTGCCATAGAATGCGCCTGCTGAATCGTGTTACAGATCCAGCGAGCAATAGTCTGCTTTGAAGCAGGGCCGCCAACCTTGTTGGCTGCATACAGGACAAACAGTGCTTCTGTTTTTCTGATTCTAGCCGTTCTGGCCACGTAAATTTTCAAAGCCCTGACCACATCAAGGGACTCGGAATCCTCCAAGTCACGTGCAGCCACAGGCACGACAATAGGTTGGTTCATATGAAAGGATGAGACCACCTTAGGGAGGAATTGAGGACGGGTCCGCAATTCCGCTCTATCCATATGGAAAACCAGATAGGGGTTTTTATGTGATAAAGCCGCCAATTCCGAAACTCGCCTAGCCGAAGCCAAGGCTAACAACATGACTACCTTCCAAGTGAGATATTTTAACTCCACTGTTTTAAGTGGTTCAAACCAATGTGACTTAAGGAAACTTAACACTACGTTAAGGTCCGGAGGTACAAAAGGAGGCTGAATATGCAGCACTCCCTTCACAAAAGTCTGAACTTCTGGGAGAGAAGCCAATTCTTTTTGAAAGAAAATGGATAGGGCCGAAATCTGAACCTTAACGGAGCCTAATTTTAGGCCCAAATTCACTCCAATTTGTAGGAAGTGAAGGAAACGGCCCAGATGGAATTCTTCCGTAGGAGCATTCCTGGCCTCATACCAAGAAACATATTTTCGCCATATACGGTGATAATGTTTAGATGTCACGTCCTTCCTAGCCTTTATCAGCGTAGGAATGACCTCATCCGGAATGCCTTTTTTCGCTAGGATCCGGCGTTCAACCGCCATGCCGTCAAACGCAGCCGCGGTAAGTCTTGGAACAGACATGGGCCCTGTTGCAACAGGCCCTGTCTTAGAGGAAGAGGCCACGGATCTTCTGTAAGCATTTCCTGCAGATCCGGATACCAGGTCCATCGTGGCCAATCTGGAACAATGAGGATTGTTCTCACTCCTCTTTTTCTTATTATTTTCAACCCTTGGGTATGAGAGGAAGAGGAGGAAATACAAGGACTGACTGGAACACCCACGGTGTCACTAGGGCGTCTACCGCTACTGCCTGAGGGTCTCTTGACCTGGCGCAATAACTCTGCAGCTTTTTGTTGAGGTGGGACGCCATCATGTCTATCTGTGGCAGTCTCCACCGAATTGCAATCTGTGCTAAGACTTCCTGATGAAGTCCCCACTCTCCAGGACGTAGGTCGTGTCTGCTGAGGAAGTCTGCTTCCCAGTCGTCCACTCCCGGAATGAACACTGCTGACAGTGCGCTTACATGATTCTCCGCCCAGCGAAGAATTCTGGTGGCTTCCACCATCGCCACTCTGCTCCTTGTGCCGCCTTGGCGGTTTACATGAGCTACTGTGGTGACGTTTTCTGACTGGATCAGAACCGGTTGGTCGCGAAGTAAGGTCTCCGCTTGACGTAGGGCGTTGTATATGGCCCTTAGTTCCAAGATGTTGATGTGAAGACAAGTCTCTTGACTTGACCAAAGACCTTGGAAATTGTATTTTTCCCTGTGTGACTGCTCCCCAACCTCGGAGGCTCGCGTCCGTGGTCACCAGGATCCAGTCCTGAATGCCGAACCTGAGGCCCTATAGAAGGTGAGCACCCTGCAGCCACCACAGGAGAGATACCCTGGCCCTGGGGGAGAGGGTGATCAACTGATGAATCTGTAGATGTGACCCGGACCACTTGTCCAGTAGGTCCCATTTGAAAGTCCTCGCATGGAACCTGCCGAAGGGAATGTTTTTCCCCGGACTCGGGTGCAGTGATGCACTGACACCTGTCTTGGTTTCAATAGGTTCCTGACCAGAGTCATGAGTTCCTGGGCCTTCTCTATCTGAAGGTAAACCCATTTCTGGTCCATATCCAGAATCATACCCAAGAAGGGCAGACTAGTCATAGGAACCAACTGTGACTTCGGGATATTGAGAATCCAGCCGTGTTGCTGTGACACGTTCAGCGAAATTGACACGCTGTTCAACAACTGCTCTTTTGATCTCGCCCTTATAGGAGATCGTCCAAGTATGGGATAACTGTGACTCCTTGCTTGCATAGGAGCACCATCATTTCCGCCAATTACCCTGAAATTGGTAATGACAATACTGTACCGCAATTCTCAGGTACGCCTCATGGGGTGGATAAATGGGAACATGAAGGTATGCAGCCTTTATGTCTAGATACACCATCAAATCCCCCCTTCCAGGCTGGCCATGATCGCTCTGAGCGATTCCACTTTAAATTTGAACCTTTTCCAGTATAGGTTCAGAGATTTTAATTTTGAAATAGGTCTGACCGAACCGTACGGTTTCGGGACTACAGCCAAGGTTGAGTAATATCCCCTTCCTTGTTGCAGGAGGGGAACCTTGAGCACCACCTGTTGGAGATACAATGTGTGAATTGTATTTAATATTATCTCCCTTTCTGGGGGGAGAAGCCGGTAGGTCCGATAAGGAAAACCGGCGAGGAGGCACCTTTCGAATTCCAGCTTGTAACCTTGAGAAACAATTTTTATTGCCCCGGGATCCACCTGTGAGTGAACTCAGATGTGGCTGAAGAGTCGAAGACGTGCTCCCCCTGGGATGGACTCCCTTAGCGGAGCTCCCGCGTCATGCGGTGGATGTAGTAGAGGCCGGGGAGGACTTCTGTTCCTGGGAACTAGCTGTGCCCTGTGCCCTTACCTCTGGTAAGAAAGGACGCTCCTCGTACTTTCTTGTTGTTCTGCGACCGAAAGGACTGCATTTGATAATGTCATGCTTTCTTAGTCTGTGAGGGAATATAAGGCAAAAGATCAGAATTACCAGCTATAGCTGTGGAGACCAGGTCCGAGAGCCCTTCTCCACACAATTCCCCAGCCTTGTAAGGTAAACCCTCCATATGCCTCTTTTAGTCGGCATCACCTGTCCATTGCATGTTCCACAGGACACGTCTAGCAGAAATCGACATAGCGTTGACTCTAGAACCCAGTAGACTAACGTCTCTTTGGGCATGTCTTATATATATATATATAAGACAACATATTTTATATATATATATATATATATATACCCATACAATAGGCACGGCACTCCAGGGACTCGTTCCAATAAGGCTTTTATTCAAGGTGCTGTGATCAACATGTTTCGGGGCATGCGCCCCTTCGTCAGGACCCACCAAAACAAACAAGACATACACACAAAGAACATTTATATACCTGATGCCAAACCTCACCTGTTGCCGGCGTCCGCGTCCACAGCTGCTGCTGCTGATTCACTCCCGGGATCTCACTTCCGGGTCACGCAAGACGTGGTTGCTAAGCAACCCTTAGCTTGCGCTCCTGTCCTGTAAGTCCGGCTTCCGTGTCGTCAAGCAGTGCGGCATGTGGGCGGACCTGGCAAAGCAAGCATAATGTGTTTAAAAACAAGGTTAAAAATCGTTTGCATGACAATACATAAACCTGGATACTCTAAATATTAACATATTATTGCACTTTTTATACTTTTTATACAACAGTCAATTAACCATATAGATCACCTCTCACCCGCAAGTACTCAGAGTTATCTATAGATAAACTAAATTCTATCTTTTGGGGGATAGACTGCAAGTACAACACGAACTTCAGGGACACCTCATCTCAGGCTATTCCAGTTGATTTTGTCGTTTAATCCGTCCGGTGATATAGTACCCAACCGGACAATCCATCTGGATTCTAATAAACACAGAGCTTTGATGCGATCACCTCCACGAGGGGATTCCACCACATGATCAATTAAAAAATGCTTCAGATCAGAAAGGGAATGGCCCATCATTCTAAAATGACGGGCCACAGGCTGGTCCATGGATTTACCTTCAGCTGATAAATGGATGGCGGACCTGTGCAGAGCCATCCGCTCCCGAAATTTACGGGAGGTCTGCCCCACATAATATAAACCACAAGGACATGTGATCACATACACCACATATATATATATATATACTAGGGACAATAACATGGTATCCTTATCTAGGGTTTCAATCTCCGCTGATAAGGTATCTGTCTACGCTGCTACAGCGCTATAAACCCATGCCGACACAATCGCCGGTCTGAGTAGTGTACCAGAATGTGTGTAAATGGACTTCAAAGTACTTTTACTGCATGCTATCTGCAGGATCCCTGAGGATAGCTGTTAAGTCAGCGCTACCTTTTTGGGTAAACGTGTCAATGCCTTGTACACCCTAGGGGAAGATTCCCATCGTATCCTGGCCCCATTAGGGAAAGGATACTCCCTGAGAATTCTTTTTGGGAAGCTGCAGCTTCTTGTCTGGAGATTCCCGCTCTTTTTCTTCATGAGAGGAGGGAAATTTACCTCAGCTTTCTTCCCCTTAAACATGTCTACCCTCGTGTCAGGGACAGATGAGTCATCAGTGATATGCAAAACATCTTTTATTATAATAATCATATATTGAATACTTTTCTGCCAGTTTTGGCTGTACTTTGCATTATCGTAGTCGACACTGGAGTCAGACTCTGTGTCGATATCAGTGTCTATTATTTTGGATAGTGAGCGTTGTGAGACTCTGAAGGTCTCTGCGACATAGGGACAGACATGGGTAGATTCCCTGTCTGTTCTCTAATCCTTTGTGTAATAAATTCATCTTAGCACTTAATTTCACATATCCAATCAGGTGTCAGCGTTGTCGACGGAGACACCACACACACACACATTTTACTCCACCTCCTCCTTAGGAGAGCCTTTTACCTCAGACATGTCGACACACACGTACCGACACACCACACACTCAGGGAATGATCTTCTGAAGACAGTTCCCCCACAAGGCCCTTTGGAGAGACAGAGAGAGAGCATGCCAGCACACACCCCAGCGCTATATGACCCAGGAAAAAACACAGCAATTTAATGTTTACCCCGTAGCGCTGTTATTATTATCTGCACCGAATTATGTGCCCCCCCCCCCTCTTCTTTAAAACCCTCTCTTCTACCGTGGTATAAGCAGGGGAGAGTCCGGGGAGCTTCCTCTCAGCGGTGCTGTGGAGAAAAACATGGCGCTGGTGAGTGCTGAGGGAGAAGCCCCGCCCCCTCGGCGGCGGGCTTCAGTCCCGCTAAAAGTGTAAAACTGGTGGGGGCTCATGCATATATACAGTGTCCAGCTGTATATATGCTCTCTTTTGCCAAATAAGAGGTTTATATTGCTGCCCAGGGCGCCCCCCCTGCGCCCTGCACCCTTACAGTGACTGCCGTTTGTGAGGTGTATGGGAGCAATGGCGCACAGCTGCAGTACTGTGCGTTACCTCAGTGAAGATCAATGAAGTCTTCTGCCGCCTCTGAAGATCTTTTCCTCTCATACTCACCCGGCTTCTATCTTCCGGCTCTGTGAGGAGGACGGCGGCGCGGCAGCGGGACGAATTCCAGGGTGAGACCTGTGTTCTGACTCCCTCTGGCGCTAATGGTGTCCAGTAGCCTAAGAAACAGAGCCCTGAAACTCAGAGAAGTGGGTCTGTTTCTCTCTCCTCAGTCCCTCGATGCAGGGAGTCTGTTGCCAGCAGGCTCCCTGAAAATAAAAAACCTAACAAAAATGTTTTTTTACAGGAAACTCAGGAGAGCTCCTGAAATGCACCCAGTCTCCACTGGGCACAGTATCAAACTGAGGTCTGGAGGAGGGGCATAGAGAGAGGAACCAGTGCACACCCAGAGTCAAAGTCTTTCTTAAAGTGCTCATGTCTCCTGCGGAGCCCGTCTATCCCATGGTCCTTACGGAGTCCCAGCATCCTCTAGGACGTTAGAGAAAACTGTATTGCCTCTGGGGTAAAGCTGCCAACTTGAATGAATCCTAATTTTCTGTACAGAAAAAAATAACGTGTATGTGAGTGAGCGAATGCAGGAGTGAGTGGATACTGAACCCAAGAACTAAGTGGTCTAAGTGGTCTAGGTGGTCTAAGTGGACACACTGGGTTAGTAGAGGCCCGGTGGCGTAGGGTTCGCAACCCTGCGTTATTAACTAGGTGCTCTTAGTGGACTGAGTGGTATCCCATACAACTCTTAGTGGTCTAGGTGGTCTAAGCTAGGTGGTCTACAGCAATCGTAGGGCATATAGATAACTAGTATCTATAGGCTGTGCTATTGCATCACATGTCCGTTTGTTCAGCACAGAGCAACGTGATATTATTGTGTCATATGCGCTGTGGAAGAGCATACGCAGACGTGATTGTATAGACAAAGGGGTTTTTCTTTGATAACTTCGGGAAATCTCCCTGGTGGGCTTCACTGGAAAGGGTGAAAGATAGTTATCTAATTTCTCTGTTTTTCACCCTACAAACAATTCCAGTTGAAAGATACCGAAAAGGAAATTTTCACTGCCTCTCTCAGGAAAATATTCCAAACAGAACTTCCACCGAAAGAAATTACGGTGTAAGGTCTGATAGGAGCCCTAAGTTGGGTACATTGCGATCCGCTATCAACAGTGTATCGTTGTATTGGCCAGCGTGGGTGAGAGCGAGTGGAAGGCGCTCAGGTATACTTCCACCGTCTACTTATATTGAGTATTTTGGTGTTTGTGGGAATTTTTTAAAGATATTAGAAGAGACCCACAAATATGGGAGCCAGTTGCTCAAGTAAGAGACGTTTAGACAGGGTTCAGGCAGAATTGTGGCCAAAAGGCTCAGCAAGGTTTATCATGTGTGAAAAAATATGGTTCACACACAGAAGTTTTATGCAATGAGTGGATATGTATGACTAACAATGATAGGGAACCATTCCCTAGGGTGGGCAGCTTTGAACCAGAGGTATTACAAAACTTAAGGTTAAAGATATGTCTGATTAAATCCAGAAAACAAAGGATTAGACATAATGATTGTTTAAAATTGTGGCAGCAAGAGGGGGATATGCAAAGGGAATTAGCTCGTGCAGTAGGTTCCAAACCTAGCGGGAAAACAATGGCGACCGCACCACCACTACCGTATATTGCGGGGGAGAAGATGGCTACAGTCAATGGTATATCCGTAAAATATAGTAGTATGTAAAAACAATGTATTAACCCTAATTATTTTTTTTGCAAGATGTATCCTGTTTTTTTTTAAAGTCTTTTCAAGGTTATAGGTCACAAGAGGATAATGGACTTGCTGGCAGATTAGTTCCTGTATTTATTTACAGAGAGAGAGAGAGACATAAGATGCATTGGAGGGAATGGTAATTTTGTCGCTGGCCTGTAACTGTAATTGTATGTAACTGTATGTTTTAACTGCTTACTGTATGAGTTGTAACTATAGGTATACTGTACTTTGTAATATATATATTGAATCTATATCTTTTTTTTAATAACAAATATATCCAGCCAAATCGCAGCTCTCCTCCAAGCAGTCACCTCGCTGCAGGAAACTCAGGTGGGGCCTGTCCAACCAGGTAGAGCAGTAACAATATTCCCCAATGAAAGAACTGGTGAGGTCACAGCTACCGGTAAGTGTGAGACAGTTCACTGCAAAGGGACAACAACACCTCACAGTAAACAGATTAGGAACGGAATGGTAGGATTACACCCTGTCTTGGAAATAGTAACCCCCAATGGGGGAACCGATAGTCAGGGAATAATCCTCACCAGGAATAATGCAATGTATTGCCCGTGGCCCAGAGATGAGCTGCGATCAATAATTTCAGAATTCCCCGACCCTCGGAAGCATTTAGCCAGATGTCAGAAATTTTTCAGAGATCTGGGTAATGCGTATGAACCGACAAACAAACACTGGCGGATATTTTTGAAAGCGTGCCTACCTCCTAATATTGACACCCAAAAATGTATCACTGATTGTAGATTAGAGTTGGATAGTCTTATGACTGACAAAACACAATCAGAAGAACTTAGAGCAAATTAACATGCAACTAGAGTTGTATTTCCCCACAACTGTTAAGTGGAGAAAAAAAAAATTCTCCATAAAACAGAGGGAAAATGAAATGACATCTGAATACTTCCATCAGGGCCTGCAAATAATAAATAGATACATGGGGGTATCAGATACAGGGAACGATGCGAATTACAGGAAGGTAGCTGTTTCTGTATTAATGGACGGACTCAATCAGACAGTAAGGGACAGGGTACAAACATTTTTTTTCCCCTGATTGGAAAGGGGCCACAGTAGCTTGTCATAGAGAGTGCGCGATTGAACACCATAAGAATATTGCTAGGCGTAGAGAACTGCAGGAGGAGAGGCTGGGGATTGAAAGTATACAGGCTCTTACACCAGAGTCTCATCAGCCTAAACCCCAAAAACCCTGGTGGTAAGAAAAGACAGAGAAATTGTTACATTTGTAAAAAAAAATAAAAAATAAAGAACATTTTGCTAGAGATTGCAAGAGTAGTAGAGCACATAGCCAATATAGACCCCTAGACAGAGAAAACAAGCCACGTTATTAAACACATAGACGGGATCAAGGGACATATAGTAAGGAGTCACGAGCCATATAGAAAACACAGATTCAGTTAATGGGAAGAATGGAATAAATGCAACTTTACCCTTTTGACAGAACTTACTGGGGTTAGGAGGAGGTCTCTAAACTTCTGCTTCTTTCTCTAGCAGAAGTGACCTCTAATTAATTTAGCAGAAGTTTTATTAGAGATGGTATACATATAGCGTGCTCCCGCCCAGGAAGTACAAATTATGTTGGATACCCACGAAGACTAAGGTTGCATTTTGCTGTTCTAGATACATGTCCATCACAGGTAGAGGAAATTATCTCAAAGCTACCGTGTTCCCTATGAATTTAGAATGGACAGGACACTGGATTGATGGCTGGGATAGTCCCAGTAGAGATATAACACACATAGATTTTTTTTTTGGGGGGGGGAGCAGACCGAGTAGAGAATCATTCCCCTTAGTGCCCAATCCAGATGTCAAACTTTGTATAATCTTCTTTGCCTCTACCAACTTATCTGTTACTAAACTCTATGTGATTTGTCTTCAAAGCTTCCTCTTCATCTCTTACGTCCACCGACAGGGTTACAGTTCAGACGCCACAGGCCTACTCGGTCTTTCAGAGTTCTGCCCAAATCCAGTATATCTCACCAGCATAGGGACACCAGTATTAACGCAGTGTGCCTGGTCATGCACAAAGGGAGGAGAATGAGAATACTGGTGAAGGGAGACTGTGCATAGACACCGATATGCATGATGGCGTGACAGCCTGATGGTGAACGCAAATCTGAAAAATTTTCTTTTTATTATTTCCTTTCTCTTTTCACTTTCCACAGATGGTTTACTTCACACAACTGATAATACACAACAGTTAAACACATTGAAATACAAGATTTATGTTCCCTACAGAAAGGCCGCTGACCCAGAGAGAACTCGTGACAAAGAGCAGAGTGTAGAGAACCTCGTATCACTGGAGTGTCTGTTCCGGGAAGGTTGAGAGGCAGGACTGTTGAAGGGCATCCGAGCACAGATCTAGAACAGTTGTAGTATAATTTTTTTTTTCTCTTCACCTCCCCCTGCATTTTCCTGTCTTTTCCCCTTCTTATTTTCCTCCTTTTCCTAAACGAAATGGATCGATCACAAGAGACTGCGTTTCGGGTTCTATTAGTAACTCTGGTTTTGATAAGGACAGTTTGGTTTTGTGAGGGTCCCAGAGAGGTCGAGCAGGGATCTGGATTGGGTTCTGATGGCAAGTATGAATTTGTAGGATCTCAGGATCAGCACATCACTTTAGTAAAGGCTGGCATCAGTAAGCGCTCTGGTAGTCAGGGAGTTCGGAGGCACTGTGAGGGGTTATTGTCTGATGAATATTGTATTTGTAGGAATTATGAGAATATAGGTGAGGATGGGTGCATCCAGAGATGTCAGTCCAACCTTAATATCGACATGGACCGTCATCCGTTGAGTGATTACCACTCACTGGTGGGTAAGGTCTTAGACCAAGACAGAATGCTGGGTGTGCTCACAGGTACCTCAAGGTCAGAGCAAGTCAGGATTAGTACCATGCCCTTTAGCAATAGATGAGGTACTCGAATTACGGGGTGGGAGACCGGTGGACAAGAAATTCAATATTTCTAGGCCCCCTAGTTTGAAGCTCCACCAGTATCATGTAGATAGATCCTTATTATGTTTTAATATTTCCAATTACCGAAAACCGGGAAATTGGGAAGTGACGTGGAATAACCAGACAATGACCTTTTCACACAGAGCTGTTAGGATACCCATAGACTCTGAACTTGTACGCCAAATAGCCAACAGTGGGAGGTATTTTCGGTATAGGTATACTCGTGGAAGCAAGACCATGTGGGTTGGAAAAGTATCGCCAGGGTATTGTGCTCATATCATCCAGCCCGATACTTGTACTGAGCAGATGAGAGAACTGGGGATGAGTTTCTTCACTTAGAAAGTTTGTAATATGGTGATGTTATATTTTGTCCCCTATGTTCTCCCAGATTATGCCTATTTCATATGTGGGAAGAAGGCGTACAAGTGGCTTGCCCCGAGCTCAGAGGGATTGTGTTATATTGGGAGAGTACTGCCAGAGGTCATGACCATAACCCATGATAAGATGAAAGATGTTCACCGCAGTGCTCAGGCTCCTTATACTCATACTCACTATGAACACATCGTCAAGAGACACCTCATAGATAGGACAGAGCACGCAGCCTCTGATTTGATCTACGAATCCACCGGGATTCAATTCCTTCTCGCATTAGACATCACCCGTACTGCCAGAGGAATTATAAAATAAGAATTTACTCACCGGTAATTCTATTTCTCGTAGTCCGTAGTGGATGCTGGGTACTCCGTAAGGACCATGGGGAATAGACAGGCTCCGCAGGAGACTGGGCACTCTTTAAAGAAAGATTAGGTACTACATCTGGTGTGCACTGGCTCCTCCCTCTATGCCCCTCCTCCAGACCTCAGTTAGGGAAACTGTGCCCGGAAGAGCTGACATTACTAGGAAAGGATTTGGAATCCAGGGTAAGACTCATACCAGCCACACCAATCACACCGTACAACTCGTGATAACTATACCCAGTTAACAGTAGTGATGAGCGGGTTCGGTTTCTCGGAAACCGAACCCCCCCGAACTTCACTCTTTTTACACGGGTCCGAGCCGTACTCGGATTCTCCCGTATGGCTCGGTTAACCCGAGCGCGCCCGAACGTCATCATCCCGCTGTCGGATTCTCGCGAGATTCGGATTCTATATAAGCAGCCGCGCGTCGCCGCCATTTTCACACGTGCATTGAGATTGATAGGGAGAGGACGTGGCTGGCGTCCTCTCCGTTTAGTTATAGAGCCTTAGAGTTAGTTGATCTGATTGATTGCTACTGCTTAGCTTATTGTGGGGAGGATTGGGGAGCAGCTGTTAGGACAGGAGGAGTACAGTGCAGAGTTTTGCTAGGTTTTTTTTATCCGTTCTCTGCCTGAAAAAAACGCTCCATACCATATCTGTGCTCAGCCTTAGTGTGCTGCATGATATATCTGACTGTGCTGAGTGCTCACACTGCTTAATTGTGGGGGAGACTGGGGAGCAGCTATAGCAGGAGTACAGTGCAGAGTTTTGCTGACAGTGACCACCAGTATACGTTTGTCTGCCTGAAAAACACTCCTGTGGTGTCTTTTTTTCTTTATACTATAAACGCAGTCTGCTGACAGTGTCCACCAGGTCCATTATACTGTATATAGCAGTACGGTAGGCCACTGCTGTACCTACCTCTGTGTCGCCACTCGTCGTCATACATAAAGTATACTAGTAGTATATCCATCCATCTACATTGTATACCTGTGGTGTCTTTTTTTCTTTATACTATAAACGCAGTCTGCTGACAGTGTCCACCAGGTCCATTATACTGTATATAGCAGTACGGTAGGCCACTGCTGTACCTACCTCTGTGTCGTCACTCGTCGTCCATAAGTATACTAGTAGTATATCCATCCATCTACATTGTATACCTGTGGTGTCTTTTTTTCTTTATACTATAAACGCAGTCTGCTGACAGTGTCCACCAGGTCCATTATACTGTATATAGCAGTACGGTAGGCCACTGCTGTACCTACCTCTGTGTCGTCACTCGTCGTCATACATAAAGTATACTAGTAGTATATCCATCCATCTACATTGTATACCTGTGGTGTCTTTTAGTTGTGCGCATTAAAATATGGAGAACAAAAATGTGGAGGTTAAAAAAATAGGGAAAGATCAAGATCCACTTCCACCTCGTGCTGAAGCTGCTGCCACTAGTCATGGCCGAGACGATGAAATGCCATCAACGTCATCTGCCAAGGCCGATACCCAATGTCATAGTACAGAGCATGTAAAATCCAAAACACAAAAGATCAGTAAAAAAATGACCCAAAAATCTAAATTAAAAGCGTCTGAGGAGAAGCGTAAACTTGCCAATATGCCATTTACGACACGGAGTGGCAAGGAACGGCTGAGGCCCTGGCCTATGTTCATGGCTAGTGGTTCAGCTTCACATGAGGATGGAAGCAGTCACCCTCTCGCTAGAAAAATGAAAAGACTTAAGCTGGCAAAAGCACAGCAAAGAACTGTGCGTTCTTCGAAATCACAAATCCCCAAGGAGAGTCCAATTGTGTCGGTTGCGATGCCTGACCTTCCCAACACTGGACGGGAAGAGCTTGCGCCTTCCACCATTTGCACACCCCCTGCAAGTGCTGGAAGGAGCACCCGCAGTCCAGTTCCTGATAGTCAAATTGAAGATGTCACTGTTGAAGTACACCAGGATGAGGATATGGGTGTTGCTGGCGCTGGGGAGGAAATTGACAAGGAGGATTCTGATGGTGAGGTGGTTTGTTTAAGTCAGGCACCCGGGGAGACACCTGTTGTCCGTGGGAGGAATATGGCCATTGACATGCCTGGTCAAAATACAAAAAAAATCAGCTCTTCGGTGTGGAATTATTTCAACACAAATGCGGACAACAGGTGTCAAGCCGTGTGTTGCCTTTGTCAAGCTGTAATAAGTAGGGGTAAGGACGTTAACCACCTCGGAACATCCTCCCTTATACGTCACCTGTAGCGCATTCATCATAAGTCAGTGACAAGTTCAAAAACTTTGGGCGACAGCGGAAGCAGTCCACTGACCAGTAAATCCCTTCCTCTTGTAACCAAGCTCATGCAAACCACACCACCAACTCCCTCAGTGTCAATTTCCTCCTTACCCAGGAAAGCCAATAGTCCTGCAGGCCATGTCACTGACAAGTCTGACGAGTCCTCTCCTGCCTGGGATTCCTCAGGTGCATCCTTGAGGGTAACGCCTACTGCTGCTGGCGCTGCTGTTGTTGCTGCTGGGAGTCGATGGTCATCCCAGAGGTGAAGTCGGAAGACCACTTGTACTACTTCCAGTAAGCAATTGACTGTCCAACAGTCCTTTGCGAGGAAGATGAAATATCACAGCAGTCATCCTGCTGCAAAGCGGATAACTGAGGCCTTGGCAGCCTGGGCGGTGAGAAACGTGGTTCCGGTATCCATCGTTACTTCAGAGCCAACTATAGACTTGATTGAGGTACTGTGTCCCCGGTACCAAATACCATCTAGGTTCCATTTCTCTAGGCAGGCGATACCGAGAATGTACACAGATGTCAGAAAAAGAGTCACCAGTGTCCTAAAAAATGCAGTTGTACCCAATGTCCACTTAACCACGGACATGTGGACAAGTGGAGCAGGGCAGACTCAGGACTACATGACTGTGACAGCCCACTGGGTAGATGTATTGCCTCCCGCTGCAAGAACAGCAGCGGCGGCACCAGTAGCAGCATCTCGCAAACGCCAACTCGTTCCTAGGCAGGCTACGCTTTGTATCACCGCTTTCCAGAATACGCACACAGCTGAAAACCTCTTACGGCAACTGAGGAAGATCATCGCAGAATGGCTTACCCCAATTGGACTCTCCTGGGGATTTGTGGCATCGGACAATGCCAGCAATATTGTGCGTGCATTACATCTGGGCAAATTCCAGCACGTCCCATGTTTTGCACATACCTTGAATTTGGTGGTGCAGAATTATTTAAAAAACGACAGGGGCGTGCAAGAGATGCTGTCGGTGGCCAGAAGAATTGCGGGCCACTTTCGGCGTACAGGCACCGCGTACAGAAGACTGGAGCACCACCAAAAGCACCTGAACCTGCCCTGCCATCATCTGAAGCAAGAGGTGGTAACGAGGTGGAATTCAACCCTCTATATGCTTCAGAGGATGGAGGAGCAGCAAAAGGCCATTCAAGCCTATACATCTGCCCACGATATAGGCAAAGGAGGTGGAATGCACCTGTCTCAAGCGCAGTGGAGAATGATTTCAACGTTGTGCAAGGTTCTGCAACCTTTTGAACTTGCCACACGTGAAGTCAGTTCAGACACTGCCAGCCTGAGTCAGGTCATTCCCCTCATCAGGCTTTTGCAGAAGAAGCTGGAGGCATTGAAGGAGGAGCTAAAACAGAGCGATTCCGCTAGGCATGTGGGACTTGTGGATGGAGCCCTTCATTCGCTTAACCAGGATTCACGGGTGGTCAATCTGTTGAAATCAGAGCACTACATTTTGGCCACCGTGCTCGATCCTAGATTTAAAACCTACGTTGTATCTCTCTTTCCGGCAGACACAAGTCTGCAGAGGTTCAAAGACCTGCTGGTGAGAAAATTGTCAAGTCAAGCGGAACGCGACCAGTCAACAACTCCTCCTTCACATTCTCCTGCAACTGGGGGTGCGAGGAAAAGGCTAAGAATTCTGAGCCCACCCGCTGGCGGGGATGCAGGGCAGTCTGGAGCGAGTGCTGACATCTGGTCCGGACTGAAGGACCTGCCAACGATTACTGACATGTCGTCTACTGTCACTGCATATGATTCTGTCACCATTGAAAGAATGGTGGAGGATTATATGAGTGACCGCATCCAAGTAGGCACGTCAGACAGTCCGTACGTATACTGGCAGGAAAAAGAGGCAATTTGGAGGCCCTTGCAGAAACTGGCTTTATTCTACCTAAGTTGCCCTCCCTCCAGTGTGTACTCCGAAAGAGTGTTTAGTGCCGCCGCTCACCTTGTCAGCAATCGGCGTACGAGGTTACTTCCAGAAAATGTGGAGAAGATGATGTTCATTAAAATGAATTATAATCAATTCCTCCGTGGAGACATTCACCAGCAGCAATTGCCTCCAGAAAGTACACGGGGACCTGAGATGGTGGATTCCAGAGGGGACGAATTAATAATCTGTGAGGAGGGGGATGTACACAGTGAAAGGGGTGATGAATCGGACGATGATGATGAGGTGGACATCTTGCCTCCGTAGAGCCAGTTTGTGCAAGGAGAGATTGATTGCTTCTTTTTTGGTGGGGGCCCAAACCAACCAGTCATTTCAGTCACAGTCGTGTGGCAGACCCTGTCGCTGAAATGATGGGTTCGTTAAAGTGTGCATGTCCTGTTTATACAACATAAGGGTGGGTGGGAGGGCCCAAGGACAATTCCATCTTGCACCTCTTTTTTCTTTCATTTTTCTTTGCGTCATGTGCTGTTTGGGGAGTATTTTTTTGAAGGGCCATCCTGCGTGACACTGCAGTGCCACTCCTAGATGGGCCAGGTGTTTGTGTCGGCCACTAGGGTCGCTTAGCTTAGTCACACAGCTACCTCATTGTGCCTCTTTTTTTCTTTGCGTCATGTGCTGTTTGGGGAGTATTTTTTTGAAGGGCCATCTGTCACTCACCACGGGCAGCGGCGGCCGCGCTTGTCCCTGCGGGTGACCTGGTCTGCCCGGCGCCTCTCTTCTCCCGGCGATCTCCAGTTCCAGCGGCGGGTCGGCGCGTTCCTCCGGCGGCTTCCCGGAGCGAGGGCCCTGCCATCATAGTGAGGTCAAGGAGGCGGAGCAGGACTGACGTCACCTGCCTGCTCCGCCAATCAGGCAAGGGCGGGGAATTCAAAACCAGACGCCGGGCAGAGATCCGGTGCCTGAGTATCTTCGTTTCTCCCACAGAAGCTGTGATTCCAGAGCTCCCACGTTCCTGTGATCTCCGTGCTTCCAAGCACCTCCGTGCCGCACCTCGTGCCTCCAAGCACCTCGCGCCTCCAAGCACCTCCGTGCCTCCAAAGCATCCTGTGCCTCCAAGCACCTCCGTGCCTCCAAGCACCTCGTGCCTCCAAGCACCTCTGTGCCTCCAAGCACCTCCATGCCTCCAAGTACCTCGTGCCTCCAAATACCTCCGTGCCTACAAGCACCTCCGTGCCTACAAGCACCTCCGTGCCTCCAGCACTTCAGTGCCTCCAGTGCCTCCGCATTCAGTCTCACTGTGCTCCCGGCGCCTGTGTGTCTCGGTACCTGTACTACCAGCACCTCAGTGCCTCCAACACCACAGTGCCTCCAATACCACAGTGCCTCCAACACCTCAGTACCTCAGTATTCAGTATTTCTACAAGTCTTGTCTTTCAGGAAACCTTCAAGAATTCTTCCGTGCTTCCTGCCTGCCGTCTTAATCCTGCATGAGGAAGACCTACATCCGGCCATCTCTACTGCGACCCAGTAGCGGTTCCTCTTCCCGGTCATCGGAAGAAGCCCCGAGTCCACAACACTCCCAAATCAGGTCAGTGACAGTATACTCAGGCCAGATGGACCCGGGGAATCGGAACACGGACTCAAGTGCCATCCAGAATCTGGCTTCCCGAGTACAAAGTCAGGAAGCGGCGCAAGGCCAAGTGATGCAGTACCTCCAGCAGTTGTCCGGGCGTCTGGATCAGATTCAGGCGTCTCTAGCCTCTGTAATTCCAGCACCTGTTCCAGTAGTCGCACCAGTTGCCGTTGCCAGCAATGTTCAACCATCGGCCGGTATCACCCCACGCCTTCAGCTGCCTACTCCGTCCCGCTATAATGGGAATCCTAAAAATTGTTGCGGTTTCTTAAACCAATGCAAGGTACATTTCGAGTTACTTGCACACAACTTTCCTACAGACCGGTCCAAGGTAGCATATATTATTTCTCTGCTGGAAGGGTCTGCCTTGGATTGGGTGTCTCCATTATGGGAACGATCTGATCCCATGGTTTCCAACTATTCCAACTTCATCACGTCCTTTCGAAGAATTTTCGACGAACCCGGCAGAATGACCACTGCTTCTTCCGACTTGCTCCGTGTTCGACAGGGCGCCCGTTCCGTGGGTCAGTACGTGGTTCATTTCCAGACCATTGCCTCCGAACTACGCTGGAATAATGATGCCCTGAGAGCTGCCTTCTGGAACGGTCTTTCCGACCGGCTGAAAGATGAGCTGGTTACTAGAGATCTGCCGGATCCATTAGAAGATTTGATTTCCCTTTGCGTCAAGGTGGATCTTCGGATGCAGGAGCGTGGAAGAGAACGTAGCCGTTCGGATCGTTCCAGGTTCCGGAATCCTACTCCTAGACCGGTGGCCTCACCTAGCTCGGACGAGCCCATGCAAGTTAACCGATCCCGACTGTCTCCGGAAGAACGACAGCGTCGTCGTGAGGGTAAACTCTGCCTTTACTGTGGAGCCGCAGATCATTTTCTTAAATCTTGTAAATCCCGTCCGGGAAACGGGCAGGCCTAGCTTGTTCCGGAGGAGTCAAGCTGGGAGTTACGACAAAAGCTTCTCCAACTTTGGACTGTTTGCTTCCTGTAACTCTAGTCTCCGATTCAATCTCCAAGTCTTGTGAAGCCCTGTTGGATTCCGGGGCTGCGGGGAACTTCGCATCTTCCTTCTGTGCCCAAAGCTTGGCTTTAAAGTTACGGCCTATCGAGCGGCCAATTTCACTGACGGCTATCAACGGGACTAGAATTTCCAAAGGTCTTATAAGGTGGTGCACGGGGCCAGTTAAGCTGCAGGTCGGGGCTCTACATCAGGAAGGTCTGGAACTCTTGGTAATCCCAGAAATGCACCATGATCTGGTTCTTGGAATGCCTTGGCTAAAATGTCATAATCCCCACATCGACTGGAAGTCTTCACAAATTCTGTCCTGGAGTTCCTTTTGTCACACTAATTGTCTCACTCCTGTTTGTCCGCTCCGTGTCTCCTCCAAGACGGATGAAGAGCACATTCCGGAGGCGTATCAAGGGTACAAGGACGTATTTTCGGAACAAGCAGCTGATCTGTTACCACCTCATAGGCCTTGGGACTGCCCTATTGACCTTGTCCCTGGGAAGACGCCACCCCGTGGTCGCACATATCCTCTGTCACTTCCCGAGACTCAAGCTATGTCGGAGTATATTAAGTCCAATCTGCTCAAGGGATTTATTCGCCCCTCTTCCTACCCTGCTGGAGCGGGCTTCTTTTTCGTGAAGAAAAAGGACGGGGGGTTGAGACCATGCATTGACTACCGCGGCTTAAACGATATTACTATCAAGAATAAATACCCCTTGCCACTAATCACAGAGTTATTTGATAGGGTTCGTGGTGCCCGCATTTTTTCCAAACTCGACTTGAGGGGAGCTTATAATCTTATACGCATCCGAGAAGGGGATGAATGGAAGACTGCCTTCAATACCCGAGATGGGCATTACGAATACTTGGTGATGCCGTTTGGTCTCAGTAATGCTCCCGCTGTTTTCCAGGGATTTGTCAATGAAATCTTTCGTGACATGTTATATCAGAGTGTTGTGGTATATTTGGACGACATACTGATCTTTTCCAAGAATCTTGTCGAACACAGGACTCAAGTCAAAGAGGTGCTCCACCGTTTACGAGAGAATCATCTCTATGCCAAGCTTTCCAAATGTACCTTTGAAGTAACATCAATTCCGTTCCTCGGTTATATCATCTCGGGGACGGAGCTTCGCATGGATCCGGAAAAGCTGTCTGCCATTCGTGACTGGACTCAGCCTCTTTCTTTGATAGCAATACAAAGGTTCCTGGGTTTTGCGAACTACTACAGGAAATTCATTAGGGGTTTCTCCACCATTGTTGCGCCCATTACTGCCCTGACGAGAAAGGGTTCTAATCCAAGTTTGTGGCCTCCGGAAGCCATTGGGGCTTTTTCCCACTTAAAGTTAGCTTTCATGACGGCTCCAGTTCTCCAACAACCAAATTTCGATGAACCTTTCTTCCTAGAGGTTGATGCATCTTCAGTCGGGGTTGGAGCTGTTCTCTCTCAGTACTCCTCTGATAAGAAATCACATCCGTGTGGCTTCCATTCTCGTAAATTCTCTCCGGCCGAACGAAATTACACTATTGGAGACCAGGAACTCTTGGCAATTAAATCCGCCTTGGAAGAGTGGAGATATCTTTTGGAAGGGGCTAAACATGTGTTTACCATCTACACGGATCACAAAAATTTGCTGTACATCAAATCCGCACAATGCTTGAATCCTCGCCAAGCGAGATGGGCACTTTTCTTTTCTCGATTCTCGTTTGTTATCAAGTACCGTGCCGGGACTCTCAATATTAAACCAGATGCGCTTTCCCGTTCACAAGCTTCCACAGACGAGGATGAATCTCCTGAGCGGGGTTTAATTCCAAATCCAGTTTCTGTCTCTGCTGCTTTAACTACTCCAGCTCCTCCTCCTGGAAGAATGTCCGTACCAGCTAGATTCCGGCCAAGAATACTACAGTGGGTCCATAACTTCAAGTTTTCCGGTCATCCCGGTGCCCAGAAGATGTACAAGTTTCTGCAAAGGTCTTACTGGTGGAACACCATGAGGAAGGATGTACAAGATTGCGTTAATTCTTGTCCACAATGTACACAACATAAATCTCCTCGTCTGCCTCCTGCAGGGTTACTTCGTCCTTTGCCTATCCCTGTGAGACCCTGGACTCACATTTCCATGGACTTCATCACTGACTTGCCCTGTTCCAAGGGTTACAACACCGTTTGGGTAATCGTTGACCGTTTTTCGAAGATGGCACACTTCGTGCCTTTGACTGGTCTCCCGACAGCTCCAAAACTGGCTCTACTGTTCATCCAAGAACATTTTCGATTGCATGGGTTGTCACAAGAAATTGTTTCTGACCGTGGAGTACAGTTCACCGCCAGGTTTTGGAAAGCCCTCTGTTCAACTCTACAAATTAAACTTAAGTTTTCGTCCGCTTATCATCCCCAAACAAATGGTCAAACGGAACGAGTCAATCAAGATCTAGAGACTTTCCTTCGTTTGTATCTCTCCCCTTCACAGGACAACTGGGTGGAGTTGTTGCCTTGGGCGGAGTTTGCCCATAACCATTTGTTTCATTCTTCCACTGGGGAATCACCATTTTTCGTCAACTACGGGTTCCATCCACGTGTTCCAGAATTTCCAAGCCTTCCAATAGAAGAGGTTCCAGCTGTAACATCCACTCTACGACACTTCGGACAAATTTGGAGAAAGGTTCATGCTAATCTTAAGAAGGTTTCAGTCCGGTACAAGTTCTTCGCAGATAAGAAACGGCGAGCCGCACCTCAATATAAAGTTGGGGACAGGGTATGGCTGTCCACACGTAATCTCCGGTTGAAGGTGCCCACCATGAAGTTCGCTCCAAGGTTCATCGGTCCTTACCCTGTGCTACAAGTCTTAAATCCTGTTGTCTGTAAACTGGGTTTGCCTTCCCACCTTCGAATACCTAACGCCTTTCATGTTTCTCTACTCCGTCCCCTCATTCTGAATCGGTTCCACTCAGCATCCCCTAGGCCAACGTCTGTAGTGACAGAAGCTGGAGCGGAGCTTGAAATCAAAGCTATTCTTGACTCTCGTTATCTTCATAAAAAATTACAGTACTTGGTGGACTGGAAGGGTTATGGTCCCGAGGAGAGAAGTTGGATTAAGGCTACTGAAGTAACGGCTCCTCGACTGGTTCGGATCTTCCACTCCAGACATCCAACTAAGCCCGGAAAGTGTCCAGGGGCCACTCCTGGAGGAGGGGGTACTGTCACTCACCGCGGGCAGCGGCGGCCGCGCTTGTCCCTGCGGGTGACCTGGTCTGCCCGGCGCCTCTCTTCTCCCGGCGATCTCCGGTTCCAGCGGCGGGTCGGCGCGTTCCTCCGGCGGCTTCCCGGAGCGAGGGCGCCGCCATCATAGTGAGGTCAAGGAGGCGGAGCAGGACTGACGTCACCTGCCTGCTCCGCCAATCAGGCAAGGGCGGGGAATTCAAAACCAGACGCAGGGCAGAGATCCGGTGCCTGAGTATCTTCGTTTCTCCCACAGAAGCTGTGATTCCAGAGCTCCTACGTTCCTGTGATCTCCGTGCTTCCAAGCACCTCCGTGCCTCCAAGCACCTCGTGCCTCCAAGCACCTCCGTGCCTCCAAAGCATCCTGTACCTCCAAGCACCTCGTGCCTCCAAGCACCTCCGTGCCTCCAAGTACCTCGTGCCTCCAAGTACCTCGTGCCTCCAAGCACCTCGTGCCTCCAAGCACCTCCGTGCCTCCAAGCACCTCGTGCCTCCAAGCACCTCCGTGCCTCCAAAGCATCCTGTGCCTCCAAGCACCTCCGTGCCTACAAGTACCTCCGTGCCTACAAGCACCTCCGTGCCTACAAGCACCTCTGTGCCTACAAGCACCTCCGTGCCGCCAAGCACCTCCGTGCCTCCAGCACTTCAGTGCCTCCAGTGCCTCAGCATTCAGTCTCACTGTGCTCCCGGCGCCTGTGTGTCTCGGTACCTGTACTACCAGCACCTCAGTGCCTCCAACACCACTGTGCCTCCAATACCACAGTGCCTCCAACACCTCAGTACCTCAATATTCAGTATTTCTACAAGTCTTGTCTTTCAGGAAACCTTCAAGAATTCTTCCGTGCTTCCTGACTGCCGTCTTAATCCTGCATGAGGAAGACCTACATCCGGCCATCTCTACTGCGACCCAGTAGCGGTTCCTCTTCCCGGTCATCGGAAGAAGCCCCGAGTCCACAACACTCCCAAATCAGGTCAGTGACACCATCCTGCGTGACACTGCAGTGCCACTCCTAGATGGGCCAGGTGTTTGTGTCGGCCACTAGGGTCGCTTAGCTTAGTCACACAGCTACCTCATTGCGCCTCTTTTTTTCTTTGCGTCATGTGCTGTTTGGGGAGTATTTTTTTGAAGGGCCATCCTGCGTGACACTGCAGTGCCACTCCTAGATGGGCCAGGTGTTTGTGTCGGCCACTTGGGTCGCTTATCTTAGTCACACAGCTACCTCATTGCGCCTCTTTTTTTCTTTGCGTCATGTGCTGTTTGGGGAGTATTTTTTTGAAGGGCCATCCTGCGTGACACTGCAGTGCCACTCCTAGATGGGCCAGGTGTTTGTGTCGGCCACTTGGGTCGCTTAGCTTAGTCATCCAGCGACCTCGGTGCAAATTTTAGGACTAAAAATAATATTGTGAGGTGTTCAGAATAGACTGAAAATGAGTGGAAATTATGGTTATTGAGGTTAATAATACTATGGGATCAAAATGACCCCCAAATTCTATGATTTAAGTAGTTTTTTAGGGTTTTTTGAAAAAAACACCCGAATCCAAAACACACCCGAATCCGACAAAAAAATTTCGGTGAGGTTTTGCCAAAACGCGTTCGAACCCAAAACACGGCCACGGAACCGAACCCAAAACCAAAACACAAAACCCGAAAAATTGCCGGTGCACATCACTAGTTAACAGTATGAATAACAGCTGAGCCTCATTAAACAGATGGCTCAGAACAAAAAACCCTATAGTTAAGCAATAACTATATACAAGTATTGTATAAGTCCGCACTTGGGACGGGCTCCAAGCATCCACTACGGACTACGAGAAATAGAATTACCGGTGAGTAAATTCTTATTTTCGCTGACGTCCTAGTGGATGCTGGGTACTCCGTAAGGACCATGGGGATTATACCAAAGCTCCCAAACGGGCGGGAGAGTGCGGATGACTCTGCAGCACCGAATGAGCAAACTCAAGGTCCTCCTCAGCCAGGGTATCAAACTTGTAGAATTTTGCAAACGTGTTTGATCCCGACCAGGTAGCAGCTCGGCAAAGTTGTAAAGCCAAGACCCCTCGGGCAGCCTCCCAAGAAGAGCCCACCTTCCTCGTGGAATGGGCTTTGACTGATTTAGGATGTGGCAGTCCAGCCGCAGAATGTGCAAGTTGAATCGTGCTACAGATCCAGCGAGCAATAGTCTGCTTAGAAGCAGGAGCACCCAGCTTGTTGGGTGCATGCAGGATAAACAGCGAGTCAGTTTTTCTGACTCTAGCCGTCCTGGAAACATAGATTTTCAGGGCCTGGACTACATCCAGCAACTTGGAAGCCTCCAAGTCCCGAGTAGCCGCAGGCACCACAATAGGTTGGTTCAAATGAAATGCTGATACCACCTTAGGGAGAAATTGGGGACGAGTCCTCAATTCGGCCCTGTCCATATGGAAGATCAGATAGGGGCTTTTACATGACAAAGCCGCCAATTCTGACACACGCCTAGCCGAAGCCAAGGCCAAAAGCATGACCACTTTCCACGTGAGATATTTCAACTCCACGGTCTGAAGTGGCTCAAACCAATGTGATTTTAGGAAATCCAACACAACGTTGCGATCCCAAGGTGCCACTGGAGGCACAAAAGGGGGTTGAATATGCAGCACTCCCTTAACAAACGTCTGAACTTCAGGCAGTGAAGCCAGTTCTTGTTGAAAGAAAGTAGACAGGGCCGAAATCTGGACTTTAATGGATCCCAATTTTAGGCCCATAGTCACTCCTGACTGTAGGAAGTGCAGAAATCGACCCAGCTGAAATTCCTCTGTTGGGGCCTTCATAGCCTCACACCAAGCAACATATTTTCGCCATATGCGGTGATAATGTTTTGCTGTCACATCCTTCCTAGCTTTTATCAGCGTAGGAATGACTTCAACCGGAATGCCCTTTTCCATCAGGATCCGGCGTTCAACCGCCATGCCGTCAAACGCAGCCGCGGTAAGTCTTGGAACAGACAGGGACCCTGCTGTAGCAGGTCCTGTCGGAGCGGCAGAGGCCAAGGGTCCTCTGAGATCATTTCTTGTAGTTCCGGGTACCAAATCCTTCTTGGCCAATCCGGAACGATGAGTATAGTTCTCACTCCTCTCTTTCTTATTATCCTCAGTACCTTTGGTATGAGAGGAAGAGGAGGGAACACATAAACCGACTGGTACACCCACGGTGTCACTAGAGCGTCCACAGCTATCGCATGAGGGTCCCTTGACCTGGCGCAATATCTTTTTAGCTTTTTGTTGAGGCGGGACGTCATCATGTCCACCTGTGGCCTTTCCCAACGATTTACAATCAGCTGGAAGACTTCTGGATGAAGTCCCCACTCTCCCGGGTGGAGGTCGTGCCTGCTGAGGAAGTCTGCTTCCCAGTTGTCCACTCCCGGAATGAACACTGCTGACAGTGCTATCACGTGATTTTCCGCCCATCGGAGAATCCTTGTGGCTTCTGCCATCGCCATCCTGCTTCTTGTGCCGCCCTGTCGGTTTACATGGGCGACCGCCGTGATGTTGTCTGACTGAATCAGCACCGGCTGGTTTTGAAGCAGGGGTTTTGCTTGACTTAGGGCATTGTAAATGGCCCTTAGTTCCAGAATATTTATGTGTAGGGAAGCCTCCTGACTCGACCATTGTCCTTGGAAGTTTCTTCCCTGAGTGACTGCCCCCCAACCTCGGAGGCTTGCATCCGTGGTCACCAGGACCCAGTCCTGTATGCCGAATCTGCGGCCCTCGAGAAGATGAGCACTCTGCAGCCACCACAGCAGAGACACCCTGGCCCTCGGGGACAGGGTGATCAGCCGATGCATCTGAAGATGCGATCTGGACCACTTGTCTAACAGATCCCACTGAAAGATCCTTGCATGGAACCTGCCGAAGGGAATCGCTTCGTAAGAAGCTACCATCTTTCCCAGGACTCGCGTGCAGTGATGCACCGACACCTGTTTTGGTTTCAGGAGGTCTCTGACCAGAGATGACAACTCCTTGGCCTTCTCCTCCGGGAGAAACACCTTCTTCTGTTCTGTGTCCAGAATCATACCCAAGAACAGCAGACGCGTCGTAGGAACCAGCTGCGACTTTGGGATATTCAGAATCCAGCCGTGCTGTTGTAGCACTTCCTGAGATAGTGCTACTCCGACCAACAACTGCTCCATGGACCTCGCCTTTATAAGGAGATCGTCCAAGTACGGGATAATTATAACTCCCTTCTTTCGAAGGAGTATCATCATTTCGGCCATTACTTTGGTAAATACCCTCGGTGCCGTGGACAGACCAAACGGCAACGTCTGGAATTGGTAATGGCAGTCCTGTACCACAAAACGGAGGTACACCTGGTGAGGTGGGTAAATGGGGACATGTAGGTAAGCACCCTTGATGTCCAGTGATACCATATAATCCCCCTCTTCCAGGCTTGCAATAACCGCCCTGAGCGATTCCATTTTGAACTTGAACTTCCTTATATAAGTGTTCAAGGATTTCAAATTTAGAATGGGTCTCACCGAACCGTCTGGTTTCGGTACCACAAACATTGTGGAATAGTAACCCCGTCCCTGTTGAAGGAGGGGAACTTTGATTATCACCTGCTGGAGGTACAGCTTGTGAATTGCCGCCAGTACTACCTCTCTGTCCTGGGGAGTAGCTGGCAAGGCTGATTTGAGGTAACGGCGAGGGGGAGATGTCTCGAACTCCAGCTTGTATCCCTGAGATACCACTTGTAGAACCCAGAGATCCACCTGTGAGCGAACCCACTGGTCGCTGAAGTTCCGGAGACGGGCCCCCACCGCACCTGGCTCCACCTGTGGAGCCCCAGCTTCATGCGGTGGACTTAGTGGAAGCAGGGGAGGATTTTTGTTCCTGGGAACTGGCTGTCTGGTGCAGCTTTTTCCCTCTACCCCTGCCTCTGGGCAGAAAGGACGCGCCTCTAACCCGCTTGCCTTTCTGAGGCCGAAAGGACTGTACTTGATAATACGGTGCTTTCTTAGGCTGTGAGGGAACCTGAGGTAAAAAAGTCAACTTCCCAGTTGTTGCTGTGGATACGAGGTCCGAGAGACCGTCCCCAAACAATTCCTCACCCTTATAAGGCAAAATTTCCATGTGCCTCTTAGAATCAGCATCACCTGTCCACTGCCGAGTCCATAATACTCTCCTGGCAGAAATGGACATTGCATTAATTCTAGATGCCAGCCGGCAAATGTCCCTCTGTGCATCCCTCATATATAAGACTACGTCTTTAATATGCTCTATGGTTAGCAAAATAGTGTCCCTGTCAAGGGAATCAATGTTATCAGACAGGGAATCAGACCACGCTGCTGCAGCACTACACATCCATGCTGAAGCAATAGCAGGTCTCAGTATAGTACCTGAGTGTGTATACACAGACTTCAGGATAGCCTCCTGTTTTCTATCTGCAGGCTCCTTTAAGGTGGCCGTATCCTGAGAAGGCAGTGCCACCTTTTTTGATAAGCGTGTGAGCGCCTTGTCCACCTTAGGGGATGTCTCCCAGCGTAACCTATCCGTTGGCGGGAAAGGGTACGCCATTAGTAACCGCTTAGAAATCAATAGTTTCTTATCTGGGGAACCCCACGCTTCTTCACACAATTCATTTAACTCATCAGATGGGGGAACAGTCACTGGCTGCTTTTTCTCCCCAAACATAATACCCTTTTTTGTGGTAACCGGGTTAATGTCAGAAATGTGCAACACATTTTTCATTGCCGTAATCATGCATCGGATGGCCCTTGTGGATTGTACATTTGTCTCATCCTCGTCGACACTGGAGTCAGACTCCGTGTCGACATCTGTGTCTGCCATCTGAGGTAGCGGGCGTTTTTGAGCCCCTGAAGGTCTTTGAGACGCCTGGGCAGGCACGGGCTGAGAAGCCGGCTGTCCCACGGCTGTTACGTCATCCAGCCTTTTATGTAAGGAGTTGACACTGTCGGTTAATACCTTCCACATATCCATCCACTCTGGTGTCGACCCCGCAGGGGGTGACATCACATTTATCGGCTCCTGCTCCGCCTCCACGTACGCGTCCTCATCAAACATGTCGACACAGCCGTACCGACACACCGCACACACACACAGGGAATGTTCTGACTGAGGACAGGACCCCACAAAGTCCTTTGGGGAGACAGAGAGAGAGTATGCCAGCCCACACCAGAGCGCTATATAACAGAGGGATATACACTATACACAAAGTGAATTTTCCCCCAATAGCTGCTTATATCACAATTTGCACCTAAATTTATGTGCCCCCCCCTCTCTTTTTTACCCTTTCTGTAGGGTATACTGCAGGGGAGAGCCTGGGGAGCGTCCTTCCAGCGGAGCTGTGAAGAGAAAATGGCGCTGGCTGTGCTGAGGAAGATAGCCCCGCCCCTTCAGCGGCGGGCTTCTCCCGCTTTTTTAATGAAAATTATGGCGGGGGATTAGGCACATATACAGTTTAGAACTATATTATGTGCAGTTTGCCATTTAAGGTATACTAATTGCAGCCCAGGGCGCCCCCCCCCCCCCAGCGCCCTGCACCCACCAGTGACCGAAGCGTGTGGTGTGCTGTGGGAGCAATGGCGCACAGCTGCAGTGCTGTGCGCTACCTTACTGAAGACCGGAGTCTTCAGCCGCCGATTTTCTCCGGTATCTTCCGTCTTCTGGCTCTGCAAGGGGGGCGGCGGCGCGGCTCCGGGAACGGACGATCGAGGTCGGGCCCTGTGTTCGATCCCTCTGGAGCTAATGGTGTCCAGTAGCCTTAGAAGCACAAGCTAGCTGCAAGCAGGTAGGTTTGCTTCTCTCCCCTTAGTCCCACGTAGCAGTGAGTCTGTTGCCAGCAGATCTCACTGAAAATAAAAAACCTAACAAATACTTTCTTTATAGTGAACTCAGGAGAGCCCACTAAGTGCATCCAGCTCTGGCCGGGCACAGATTCTAACTGAGGTCTGGAGGAGGGGCATAGAGGGAGGAGCCAGTGCACACCAGATGTAGTACCTAATCTTTCTTTAAAGAGTGCCCAGTCTCCTGCGGAGCCCGTCTATTCCCCATGGTCCTTACAGAGTACCCAGCATCCACTAGGACGTCAGAGAAATTATAGGTATATCCATGCGCTAGCGAACTTGATAGATAATATCACTGAGATGTATGGCGACACCTTCAGGTATACGGGAAGGGAGTTACAAGCTTACAAGAAGGAACTGATTCAGCACAGGATGGTCTTAATTATATCACAGCCGTGACAGGTGGGTACTGTGTTACTCTGGCAACTCAATATGGGGTGAAGTGCTGTACGTATATTACAAACAGCACTGATGACCCAACGGAGATTATCGATCAAAAGATGGACGATATCTTACAGTTGAAGTGGGAGTTCAGGAGGAAACTGACCGGCTGAGTTTCATGGTTGAACCCACGCAATTGGTTCTCCGGTTTAGGAGAGTGGGCTCAAAATGTTATTATGAGTCTAGGGAAGTTTCTCCTTTGTATCCTGGGAGTCGTCATAATTATTGGTTTGATATTTAGGTGTGTTCGAATTCTGACGCGGCGCAAGCACGGCACAAAGTTGATGAGTCTCAGGAGCAAGGGTACTGTTATAGCAGCAGATTTAATTCATGACCCTTCCATAGAGACAGTGATATGATAAGGATTGCAAATGAATTTCATGGCCTGTTTCTTTCACCTGTTTTTCTTTTGTCTCCCCCTCTGCCCAGATACATCCATCCGGAAAATATATCAGCCCTACCCAAGAATGTTTATGTAAATGTTTATGTGAATGTATTTTAGATATGTGTCTTATCTTCATCTCTACAACCTTCAGTTAATGACACACATAGTCGACAGGTGATATCCACATATACTAGCACTCACATATGTTCCCCCTCCATGTATCATCAACTAAATGTGCACCCCATTTGTTTTAACAAGAAGCCGAAAAGAGCTCGGTAGTGTTTGTTGGCCCATTTACAGACCCTTGATACGGGATGAGAAGGATTTAATGTATACTTCGCAATACCTCGAAGCTTATTTAGAACATATACGGCACGATGATACATGCCCCATACATACATGCTTTTTACTATCCCACTAGGTCATACATTTCCTACCTACCACTCTCCCCCGACCATCCAAAACTTCTGTAGATATTGTGTAGATATTTTTCTGTTTAGTGATTAGATAGTGGCAGTTATTGGTGACTGCCAAAGGGTGGACTGTCAAAGTCGAAAAATATTGCAGTACACACATCACGTACGAACTACACACAGATGGCCTCCGCGCGTGTACTTGTTCTGCTGTGCGTGCACATATTCGCAATTTGCGTATGGTCGCTCCCGCGTTAATTGTAACCCCCTTTCAGCAATAATCCACTGTGGTGTCGGAACCCAGCGGTTAAATCACAATTGGTGTCGTGTCTTCATTGCCCTGCTAAGGTTTAAAGTGTTTTATCTTTGCATTGCATTACTGTGAAGGTTTAAAGTGTATCTCTGGGTGTGCGCATGCTGTGTGTACTTTGTACCCCCAGCGCGGCGTTTGTACGCTAAGTCCGTACAGTGATACGGGACTCCGTACGCAAACAGTGTGTAAAGTACGTAGCGTGTGTACTAGGTTTAGCGGCCGCAGCGGCTCCATGGTAACGTGTATTCTAAGTGTGTATAAGGTATAGCTTTCATTCCTGTTAGATAATCGACATTATCAGGTTACAGTCATATTTTTATTATTTTCTATAGTTTGTATGCTGGCCGTAACTGCTTCCACATCTACATATGGCGGTGTACTTGCATTCTCTTTTTTTTTTTTTTCCTACGTGTTTATTGTTGCTACAAGTTCAAACAGTTCTTATATTTCCATTCTTGTCTTATATGACTTTGGTTAGACATACCACCTGCAATACCTTAGGATCAAACTCACCAACCCCTCTTGCTGCCACAGGTTTAAACAATTTGTATGTCTGACCCTTTGTTTTCGGGATTTTATCAGACATATTCTTATACTTAAGTTCTGCAGTACCTCTGGTTCAAAGCTTCCCATCTTAGGGAATGGTACCCTATCTTTGTCAGTCAAAACAGGGGCAGTGCGCGCCGTAGGCGCGCGTGCAAAAACACATAGGGGCGTGGCTTCGTGGGGAAGGGGTGTGGCCACAAAATAATACCAATTCATAAAACGGTGCACAGTAGTCTCCATTATTCAAATTACGCCGCAGAGTAGCACCACTACACCAGATAGAGACCCTTTTACACCTTACGGCAGACAGATTCCCCTTTTTACACATTACGGCAGACAGCATCCCCTTTTTACACATTACGGCAGACAGCGTCCCCTTTTTACACATTAAGGGAGACAGCGTCCTTCTTTTTACACATAACGGCAGACAGCGTGCACTTTTTACACATAACGGCAGACAGCGTCCCCTTTTTAAACATAACGGCAGACAGCGTCCCCTTTTTACACATTACGGCAGACAGCGTCCCCCTTTTTACACATGGCGGCAGACAGCGTGCACTTTTTACACATAACAGCAGACAGCGTCCCCTTTTTACACATAACGGCAGACAGCGTGCCCTTGTTACACATAGCGGCAGACAGCGTGCAATTTTTACACATTACGGCAGACAGCATGCCCTTGTTACACATTACGGCAGACAACGTCCCCTTTATACACATTACGGCAGGCAGATTCTCCCTTTTTACACATTACGGCAGACAGTCCCGAAAGAAAGAAAGAAAGAAAGAAAGAAAGAAAGAAAGAAAGAAAGAAAGAAAGAAAGAAAGAAAGAAAGGAGAGATTTATACTTACTCTCTCCACTGGCTCAGGCTCCTCGGTGCAGCTTCTGGCAGAGATCCCAGGCAGGAGAGAAGGAGGAGGAGGGAGGTGGAGGAGGGAGCCTCAGCAGCGCTGTGTTATTGGTGGAGGCGCTGCTGCTGCTGTCCCAGTCCTTCACCATAGGCTGTTCTCCGCCGCTGTGAATGCTGGGATGCGTTTCACAGCGGCGGAAGACAGCCTATAGTGAAGCAGAGGGACAGCAGCAGCAGCGCCTCAACCTATAACACAGCGCTGCTGCGGCTCCCTCCTCCACTTCCCTCCGTGTCCGCTGCGCTCCTCTCCTCTCCGGGCGGCTGTGTGCTGCGGGCAGCGGTTGCCCGCAGCACACAGCGGCATGTAATGAGTCAGTTTGACTCATCACATGCTTTGGGCCCCTGGACAGTGGCGGACCCCAGTGCACTGGTTGCACTGGCGGTAGTTCCGCCTCTGCATTCATTGCAAAAAGCCTCCGTGTGTGAACCATACTTTTCACACATAATAAACCTTGCTGACCCTCTTGGTCCCAATTCTGACCTTCTCGGTCCTGAGTCTGACCTTCTCGATCCCAACTCTTCTTCAGCCTGAACCCTAGCTACCAAACGCCCACTGCTTGTGCAATTGTATCCCATCGCGGACTTTTTGCCAATAAACACAATCCCCAATGCACACCGCAGATAGACGGTGAAAGACACCTAGCGCTTTCACTCGTTCCTTCTCCGCTGAGTACCACGACTCACTCCAATAGTGAACACCGCGTACCCAGTGAGGCCCTATCGGTTTCTATTTACTGGAAGTGTTAGGAGTGACTTACCTTTTCCAGTAAATATCCGCCGCTGGAGATTTTCCTGAGAGAGACCAGCGAAAACTCCCTATACACTTTTTATACACAAATCACGCTTGCGTATGCTCTATACAGCGCTAATGATACCGCGATTTTACGCAAAAGCTCGTAAAAGGGGTATCAAGTTGCGCTATGTATCGCCCCCACAAACGCGCGGTCCAATTGGTACTTGTTACCTATCTGCCGTACAACCACGGGTCAATGTACAAACTGTGACCCTCAGCTCGGAGCGTAACAAAAAACCTTTTTACTTCAATACTACACAATGCACAATTCCCTATTACGCTCCTCTGCAAATCTCCTCACGATTTGCGTATTAAACCTTATACTAATGCGAGTCAGCCGCCTCACGCCACCAAGCCTCCACTTACTTGATGTACCACACTACGGGATCCCGAATTCCCTGGGTTCAATATCCACTCACTCCTACGTTCGCTCACTCAAATACACTTTGCTTTTTTCTGTACAGAAAATTTCAATTCATTCAGATAGGCAGCTTTACCCCAGAGGCAATACAGTTTAAACAAAGGTTTTATACTAATCTGCTTTAGAAACCGGGTAGTTTTGTGCTATTGTATTAAATGTCTACTATCCCACCTTTGAACTAAACGACACTATTGTATAATTTGCACTTAGTGCCCGCATTCTTACGCACTTTGCGTAAACACGCGACCGTGCGTGTCTCTTACGCTGCGTGCGTAGTCCTGTACTTTGTCCGAGACGCGTGTACAAAACCCTGCATCCGTAATAAAACAAATCACACAGCTCTATAAATGTGAACAATACTAATTACTATTGCCCACTAGACACAACTTGTTCTGTATAAACTTTTATACAGACCTGCGTTTGTGTCTTTACACTTACTTCCTTAAAATACTGTTATTTCTAATTTACTTTTATAGAGCAACAAATGTATCCTATTTCACAGAGATCTATAATGACTCTAGCAATAATCAATAATTTAAATGATATGATTCAGACTGGACAGCCATCCTGCAGAACATACACTGATACAAATACACACATAACCACAATAATATTACATATATGTATCATTCACTGGTCTCCTATGAGACACCTTACGTCTTATTTGCATATCAAAGCTATTTGCTTTTCCACTGCTAAAAAAAAAGCAGTTACACAGGTTAATTAGCATTTCAATGGCTATCCTATAGCAAGCAGATTCTACAAGTCTTGGAAGGAAAAAAAACAAAACCAACTCTTTCTTTCCTTTTTCTATATATGTGCATTTTTTTTTTTTACCAAGCCAAGCATTTATCTTACTATTTACTCTCACTAGGCCCAACTGAAACTATTTGTAATTGACTATGGCATGGGTTAAATAAATGCATTGGTAACTCATAAATGGTGTTTGATGTGACCAAGGAAACTGATTATTCTGAGCAGACTGAAAATCAGCTATTTAGAAAACGACCTTCCTGAAATGGCCACTGCTCCTCCCCCTTCCACATCCATGAGGTTTACACAAAATGGTGGACAGACCATGTGGTTAGTCCAAAATGGAGGACAGACCATGCTGCTTCCTTTGTCACAAAGAAATCACACATTATACAAGCACCAGAAGTTATTTTAGGCCTGAGTTAAAAAAAAACTATATCAAGGCTATGCAGCATCTTTTAACTGTACTTTTAACCCTACTTAATAGATAAACAATCCAATCTGAATCAAACACAATATGACTTATTTGAACTTTGTTTTGCAACAATAAAAATACATTTTAGCATCTTAAATATTATGAGAAACGCATTGTCCCTTGAAATTTCATATCATTGGCTTACTGATATCACAACAATACACGTGGATGTTATTTTCATCAGCGTCGCGATGCGTCCATCGGAGCCGGTCGATTACAGCCGCATTTGTAATGTACAGTGCATCATTAAGACCATGATATCGCGGACCAGCCCCATCTGTGAATGCCAAATTGCTTTCTCACAAATATTTAAAATGCCCACTCTAAGATATACTGCAGACGCCAGGCGCATCTTATTACCATATACGATAAAAGTGCGCTGCACATCGCAAAACACTGCATCCCATAAGAGAAAACAATACACCCACACATTATCTGAGTTACAAAGCTCATTGATGTATATATTTGTTATTAAAAAGGATATGGATTCAATATATTACAATGTACATTATACACATAATTACATGGTTACAACTCACACAGTAAGCAGTTAAAACATACAGTTACAGTTACAGGCCAGCGATACAATTACCATATCTTTCAATGCATCCTCCTCTTAATATCTCTCTCCCTCTCAGCAAATAAATACAGGAACTAATCTGGCAATAACTCCATCATTGTCTAGTCCAAAACAGCAACTGACCTCCTGTGTGATCAGCAATGTGTTATCTAGTTTTTGGGGGGAGGGAACTTACTCATTCATGATGAGTCACTAGTCTCTTTGTATATGCTAATCAGGTTCAGCCTTGAAGACATCCAAAGGGCTGGCCTGAGCTTCCTGTCCACTACCTGTTTGGAATATCTATTGTTCTAATAAAAGTGATTTTAGCTTACATACATTTAATCATAATTATTTGTTGCAATGTCCTACAACTTTATAACAAGTATCAAATGAATCTACACATTAATCTGGTTGCTTAAATAGTAAATATGACAGGTCTATCTTGCTTCGTTCAAATAATACACATACATGACATTACTTCATTATATAATTTTAAATCATCATGATGTCTGGCGCTTGATATTATTATAGTTATGTACTGTATGAAATAAGTGTCGAATCCATCTCTGTGGCATGTCCGTGTAAATGCGTGTGTTACCATATATTGCTGTGCTCGCTGCGCGTATTTGCAAGCATAGCGACTCATATGTGTGTAGTTTGTATGTTCTTTTTATGTAATATTTTTGACTTCGACACCTTCGACACAGAAGGAGCTGTATTAGACAGACAGGCAGTTTTGGCAGTAGCCAAGTCAGCCACTATCTTATTTAAGTCCTCCCCAAACAGAATATCCCCCTTGAAAGGGAGTACCTCCAGGGTTTTTCTAGAGTCCAGATCCACAGACCAGGATCTCAGCCACAATATCCTGCAAGCCAGGACTGACGTAGTAGAGGCCTTGGCTGCTAGGATACCGGCATCAGAAGCCGCCTCTTTAATATAGCGAGAAGCTGTGACAATATATGACAAGCATTGTCTAGCATGGTCAGAGGAGATTTCAGCGTCTAACTCCAAGGCCCATGCTTCAATAGCCTCTGCCGCCCATGTAGCTGCAATAGTGGGCCTTTGTGCAGCACCCGTGAGGGTGTAAATCGCTTTTAGACAACCCTCGACACTTTTTTCCGTAGGCTCTTTTAGAGACGTGACGGTAGTGACAGGTAGAGCTGAGGAAACCACCATCCTAGCCACATGTGAGTCTACTGGAGGAGGCGTTTCCCAATTCTTAGACAGCTCTGGCACGAGGGGATAGCGAGCCAGCATCTTCTTTTGAGGCACAAACTTCGTACCCGGGCTTTGCCAGGGTTCCTGACGTATATCCACTAGGTGGTCAGAGTGAGGTAAAACTTGTTTAATCACCTACTGACGCTTGAACCTATCTGGTTTCTTAGGAGGAACGAATGGCTCGGGATCATCCGTAATCTTCAGAATTAACTTAATAGCCTCCAAAAGATCAGGAACATCCACATGTGAACTACCCTCCCCATCAGCCGTATCTGAGTCAGAACCTGTGGGGTCAGTGTATGTGCTGTCTTCATCAGACGAGGTGTCAGTGACAGCAGTGGATTGTGAGGAGACGAGTGCTCGCTTAGAGGACCTCTTGGACTTAGGCGAGCTATGGTCAGACTTTTTAGTAGTCAGGGACTGGTTCAACTTCTTTAATTGAGCAGATAAATCGTCCGCCCACGGCGGGTTAGCTGCAGGGACCACATACGGTTGTACCGGCATTGGGGGTCCCATAGTGGGTGTAAGTTTATGAACTAGCGTATGCAGAAGCGTGGAAAAAGCAGCCCACGGAGGGTCAGTATGTGCCTCCGTTGCCACAGTCCCACTGGGGGGGCAAGGAGCCCCCAGAACCAGAGCCCACAGCTGCTATATTCTCCCCATATGTGCCTATGGCTTCAGCAACACCAGCAGTGTGTTCCGCCCCAGAACCGTTACCCTCAGAAGCAGACATGATATAACTTGCAGTATGAGGTAACACAGTACAATTATTAGCAGCACTATATCCCTAAACCGAAACCCCTGCACAGTGTAGTCATAACCAGCAGAGATAAAGGAGAGATATGGTGACTAAATCACAGAGAAAAATACGTAATACAGTATATCTTTGTGAAAATTCTATATTAAATAACACCTGACGCACCAAGCCCCCTCAGGTTATAGAATATAGGGATAGCAAGTTGAGTGAAAGACACGAGATGAACACCACTCAGCTATCAATGCACACACAAATAGTCACAGTTTGTACAATGCAGAGGTTATTACAGACAATAATACTGCACTGGACTAGCTTACACAGCTATATAGTCAATAGATATAACACTACACAGTAAGAAACTGGATGTATATCACAGGGTAATTGTACTATAGACCCAGGGCCGGTGCAAGGCTTCTCGGCACCCTAGGCAAAACTTCTGCCTACTGCCGCCCCCCCCCCCCCCCCCCCCCCCTCACACTACCCACACCCACCCGCCCCGCAGGTAAATGTGTGGCAGTGGCTTCTTAGAAGTTCCACAGCTGTCAAAAAGAGACCGTCCCCTAAAAAAAAAACTATGTAAAAAAAAGTTTACTGACACAGATTCCACTGACACAGATAGACTACCACTACTTACTGACACAGACATCACTTGTTAGCGCATACATACATACTTACTGACAGACACCCCCTAAATGACATAGACACTAGTTACTGGCAGATACCTCTTACTGACACAGATGCCCCTTACTGACAAATACCCCTGACATAGACACCAGTTATTGGCACATACATACCTTACTGACACAAATTTACTGACACAGATACTTACTGACATATACCCTTTACTGACACACACACTACTTACAAATATACAGTACACCCCTTACTGACGCCACTTACTGGCATGTACATAGACACCCCTTGCTGACAAAGATACAACTTACTGACACACAATACACAGACACCACTTACCGACACAAACGCTTACTGACACACACACTACTTACTGACACACACACACACACACACACACACACACAGCACTTACTGACACAAATGCACATACTACACAGAAACCACTTACTGACACACACACAAACACCACTTACTGACATAAATGTCACAAGACACCACTTACTGACACACACACACACACACACACACACACACACACACACACACACACACACACACACACCACTTACTGACACATTTATCACATAGGTGAGACTAAGCGCTGTGTTAGTGTAGTGATGAATAAATAAATGAAAAAATTATGATATAATATAAATGAAAAGAATGAACAAAATAGAAAAAAATATGGTGGTAAATAATAATGATAAAAAATAATAATAATATGGGGGTGGAGGGAGGGGGATAGTTTTTTGCCTGATTTTTTCTTCTCATATAGGCCAATTATATTTCTATTGCTGGGTTGCGGGGGTTGGGGGGGCTGGGGATATATCTGTGGTCCACATGTATCCGATAGTATTTTGTTCTTAAGTCTCGGGGGGAGACTTTATATGTTTCGCCCCTTTTTCTACCTTTTAGGGGTGATTTAGTTTAATGGCTGAGAGTGTTCTTGTTTGTGTTTTGTTTTCTCTTTTCTCAGGGCCATTAGATTCTTGGCTCCACCCAGAATATAGCTCGTTGTGTGCTTTGGGTTTGAGTCAGTGTTCTGTTTGGGGATCCAGGTATGCTGCAGGTTGGGAGTAGTGTACAGGGCGGGGGGAGAGGGGAAGTTAAAGGCTATGGTTATTTTTTGTATGGATGTCTGGAGTTTGTGTATGTGTGGCTTACGAATCTATTTATTGAGCGGTGGTGCCTTGTAATTGCGTACCGCGAGGGTGGATCTGGCTGGCTGCGGGCTGTAGCCCCTATTATCTTTATAACGACTCCTCATGGTTGGACTTAGGATGTTGTCGTGGAATGTGCGGGGACTTAACGATAAGATTAAGCGATCTCTGGTGCTTAGACAAGTCAAACAGTATACCGCTGACGTGGTATGTCTTATGGAGACTCACCTGGTGGGCAGTAAGACCCTTGCCATTAAGAGACCTTGGGTAGGTTGGGCATTCCATTCTACACACACTTCTGCCTCTCGGGGGGTCTCTGTCCTTGTAAAGAGGACTGTTCCCTTTGTGCTGGACTCAGTACAATCGGACCCATGGGGGAGATATGTGTTTTTAAAGTGTAGAATTCATTGCAACCCTCTGCTTTTGTTATCCGTATATGTGCCTCCCCCGTACTCTTCCGATGTCCTGAAAAAAGCTGCAGGGTTTATGGCCTTGTCACCGGGAACACCTGTGGTCTGTCTGGGGGATTTCAATAATGTGTTAGATATAGCGATGGATAGATTCTCTACTACTCCCTCGGGTCCACATTCTGGAAGGAACGGCTTTGCTGATGTTGTCTCGGGGCTGGGCCTGGTCGATCCTTGGAGACTGAGACATCCATCAGTTAAACAATATTCATGTTTTTCACATTCCCACTCCTCGTTCTCTAGGATCGACCTGGCCCTTCTATCGAGTGATCTGGTTCCTAGAGTTCGGGATAGCAGATATGAGACTAGAGGTATATCGGATCATTCTCCTTTAACACTGGTCTTGGATTTTAATTGCTCTAGAGGCCAGGCTGTGTGGAAGTTCAATCCGTTCTGGCTTGTACATATGGGCGATGGTTCCGATTTGGTGGCTGCATGGCGGGAATTTTTTGAGTTAAACAAGGCTGGGCAGTCTATCTCTAATTTATGGGATGCGTTTAAGGCCTTTTTGCGGGGAACCTTAATTAAACGAGTGGCTAATTTAAAATCCTTTTTTAGGCACCGGGAGTCCGAACTGGAGACCCTAAGTGTTGCTGCAGAAGCACAATATTTACAGGATTGTTTGGATAGTTCCAAGTCTGCATGGTTGTCAGCCCAGGGAGAGTGGAGGGAATATCTCATGGAAAAGACTCAGCATAGACTCCTCTTCTCCTCTCATGCCTTTTATGCTTCTGGGGATAGGCCGGGGTCGTATTTAGCCTCCCTGGCACGGGGTGAGAGATCTTCTAACACAGTGGTTGAAATTGAGGCCTCAGATGGTACCACTTTATTGCAGACTCCACAGATTGCATCGGAATTTGTGTCCTATTATAGGCGATTATATAGCTCTAAATTAGACTGTACCCCGATGCAATTAGATGAATATTTACAGACTATACAGATCCCCTTGCTGACTTGTGAGGCACATGACTTCCTCGAGGCACCTATTTCGCCAGAGGAGATTGTGGCTGCTATCAATGCTGCTCCCAATGGGAAGGCTTCGGGACTAGACGGCATACCGTCTGAGCTCTATAAACGTCATTTAGATTTTTTTGTCCCCCAATTACTTGAGTTATATAATCAGATATTTACACAGGAATCTCTCCCATTATCTATGGCGGAGGCATTGATTATTGTCCTTCCGAAGCCGGACAAGGATCATAGGAAGGTTGATTCTTATCGACCTATTTCCCTTCTGCCGACCAACATTAAAATTCTGGCCAAAGTCCTGGCATGTAGACTAAATCAGGTCATTACGCAGCTTATACACCCCGATCAGACGGGGTTTATGCCCAATAAATCAACATCCATTAATCTCAGACGTTTATTTACCCATCTACAGATCCCCCGTGAGGCACCCTCATCCATAGATGTATCATTGGATGCCGCTAAGGCCTTTGATTCAGTGGAGTGGGAGTACCTGTGGAGCATCATGCGCAAGTTTGGTATAGGCCCTAACTTTATTACATTTGTTCGGTTGATGTATTCATCTCCCATGGCCAGAGTGGCGGTGAATGGTTTTGTATCACACTCCTTCCCTTTGTCTAGAGGTACGCGTCAGGGGTGCCCACTGTCCCCTACCCTGTTTGCTATGGCCATTGAACCCCTTGCATGCCTTCTACGGGCGAACTCTGAGATTTTTGGTTATAAAGTGGGCACCAGGGAGGAGAAAATAGCTCTATATGCCGATGATATTCTGCTATTTGTGGATCGCTATGCTGAGTCTATGCCTAGGATTTTAGAAATTATTAATACATTCGGGTGTTACTCTGGGCTCCTGATTAATTGGGAGAAATCCTCCATTATCCCGCTTCAGGGCGGGGTTCCTGCTTCCCCATTGGTTGCTCTCCCGTTAAGATGGGTGAACTCCTTTAAGTATCTGGGCATTTGGGTATCTAATGACCCTCACAAATTTACCTCCCTCAATGTCGCACCGCAAATAACTTATCTTCGCAATAAAGGTCTGGGGGAAATTGCCCCTGACAGTCACAGGGAGGGTTAACATGGTGAAAATGGTCTTTCAGCCCAAACTCCTGTATATTCTACAACAATCCCCTGTATACATCCCTCGGAGGACTTTCAAACGAATTGATGGTTTATTATCTTCCTTGGTTTGGGCTAGTAAACGGGCACGGTTGAAACTTAATACTTTGACCAGGTTAAAAACTTCAGGGGGTTTGGCTCTTCCCAACTTTCATTTTTATTACTTTGCAGCACAATTAGCACATCTCTGGGAATGGGTTAATGATTCTGACATATCGAGGCTGCATTCGCAGTTGGTAATGCAGGAATACCCAGGTGGTTCCCCATTGAGACTGCTTCTCTGTGGAAGCGTCAAAATGTCGGCACTACCACTCATAAAACAATATATTACTATTTGGAGGCTGGTGCACCTTATACTGCAAGGACAGGGTATTGACCCTGACACTCCACTGGACAATAAATATGGATTGCCCGAGTTGTGTCAGCTTCAAATCAGGGGGGTATGGGAACCATGGGGAGTGATTTCATTGGGACACTTATATACTGACGGGTTTTTTAGATCCTTTCAGCAGCTTCAACATGAATTTAATGTCCCCTCTGCATATTTTTTTCGCTTCCTTCAATTGCGACATGCTATGTCTGCCCAATTCCCTGATGGCCCTCCGGCGCTTACTGATTCCCCGGTCAAATTGCTGTTGCAAACGGTGGGACCCGGACATTTAGTCTCCAAAATATACGGCCGTTTACTTCAAATGCATCATACAGACCCCCTTATCTCCTTAGGACTAAGTGGGAGTCTGATCTGGGTCCATTATCGGATGACATATGGGAGGGTGCTCTGGGATCGTGCCGGCTTTCAACTTCATCTGTCCGATATCAGCAAATTCAGTTGTTCGTGCTACATAGGGTATATATGACCCCAGTGAGGCTGTCACATATAGGCGGATCCCATAGCTCAAAATGTCCCAAATGTGGTAGTCTGGGAGCAGACTTTTGGCATATGATCTGGCTATGTCCCTTGGTGACGTTTTTTTGGGAGGAGGTTATGCGTGCTATAGTTGAAACAGGTATCCCCTCTTCCGTACTTACACCTATCTCCTGTATATTAGCGGCTATGGATGAGGAGGTTCTGGATCCGCCCAGTCGACGCTATGTTGTGAACCTCTGTGCTTTGGCCAAGGTTTGCATAGCCAGACTGTGGTTGGCTAATGAAGCCCCAGCCCCACAATCCTGGTTTTCTCTGGTTAACACCTCTGTTACACATGAAAAATTTGTATATCTGGCCAGGAATGCGGAAAAAAAGTTTATTGCTATATGGGGAAGGTGGATGAGCTCTCGCTATTTTATTTCACGGATAAGTGCTGCTGAGCCCTAGAATTATTTAATTAACAGTTAGGGGTGCCTTCTGTGGGAGATCTCTGGGGTGTGTGGCCCGCGGCCGGCCGGGTTCCAATGTGTGATAATACTGCGGCAACGTGTAATACGCTGTGTGTAAAATTTATAGTAACACTAGGTCATCACTGCTCTGTTGATGTATGACTTTGATTGGGATACGTGTCCGCACGTCCCGATATGCTCTCTATACACAACCGTAAGCCTATTGTTGATTTTGTTGCTTTCTAATTGTTTTATTGTTTTAGTTTGTATTTTTTAGGTTTGTTATGTATTGCCCTTGGCAATGTTTAAATGATAACTCAATGTAAAATCCAATAAAAATTTATTGAATTTAAAAAAAAATAAAAAAATAATAATAATAATAAAAAAATTATGAAAAAAAATTGTGGCTTGCGGCAATGAATAGGAAAAAAGAGGAGAGTGCAGTGGGTGCAGCAGGTGAAGAAACGAGAAAGATTGGAAAGAGGACACTAGGAATAATTAAAAAAATAATAATAATAATAATAAAATATAAAAACAATGGTCTAGTGGCCCGATGTTTACAGGCCCTTCTACGTGATTTGATTTGGTGTGGAGCTGGTTAGAGAAAATTATAGTCCCGCTTTGAACGCTTGGTGGACACTGTCACTGGCTTACCATAAGTCAGGTCCCGCTCTGTGCGCTATGCGCTTTGACCTGAAGTTCGGGTCTCGGCTTCCGGTGATGGCAGACGCTGGCGGCGGTGCTTTCTCCTTCTCTTGTGTCTGCTCCCACGCTATATCCAATGCATTTCGAGCGGGACCTGACAAAATGTAAGCCCTTTTTTCCTATTCATTGCCGCAAGCCACAATTTTTTTTCATAATTTTTTTTTATTATTATTAGTTTTTATTATTATTATTATTATTATAATTTTTTATCATTATTATGTACCACCATATTTTTTCTATTTTGTTCTTTCTTTTCATTTATATTATATCATCATTTTTTCATTTATTCTACACTGTGCCAGACATACACTAACACAGCGCTTAATCTCGCCTCCAAAAACGGATTCCCTGATCTATAAATTGAGCAGCTCACATCAATCACAGCAAACTATTATCATTTACCCCAAACATTTACCACAGACACCACTTACTGACACACACACACACACACACACACACACACACACACACACACACACACACACACACACACACACACACACACCCTACATAGACCCCACTTACTGACACACACACCCTACATAGACACCACTTACTCACACACACACACACACACACACACACACACACACACACACACACACACACACACTACATAGACACCACTTACTGACACACACAGACCCTACATAGACATCACTTACTGACACACACACTCTACATAGACACCACTTACTGACAAGAATACAGACACCACTTACTGACAAGAATACAGACACCACTTACTGACACACAGACACCACTTACTTACACAAACAAACACCACTTACTGACACACAGACACCACTTACTTACACAAACAAACACCACTTACTGACACAAACAGACACCACTTACTGACACAAACTCACTAAACAGACACCACTTACTGACACAAGGTGAGAGGGTAACCCCCGGGTGTGCGCTGCTTCTCGCAGATGTCCGCCCGCTCTGCCATCCACGGACCCGGCTGTCATCTTCTCAGTGCAGCCTCCTCCTCCATGCCCAGGTGTTGGTCCTTCTGGCAGGCGGGGGCCAGGTTCTCTGGGATACTCCGACACTGACGTATATCGCAGCGGAGCGGGGACAGGAAGGAGCCGGTAACACGATGCAGGAGTTGAGCGGGAGGCAGCGGCTACCAATCGTGAGCGGGAGTCCAATTGCAGGGGGAAGGGGGGGAGCTGGTGACAACATGCAGTAGGGCAGGAGCCAATCACGGGATTGCGTGAAGGGGGGGGGGGGGGGGGGCGGGTAACATTCGGCTATACAATCACGGGGGGGGGGGGGGGAACACGGATAACATTCGGGGGAAGTAGCCAACATGACGTGGGAGCCAATCGCGAGTGGAGCTGCCGGCAGGTAATTTCTTCAGTGTGTTGTGCCGCCCTCCAGTGGTCGCCGCCCATAGGCAGCTGCCTAAAGCTGCCTAGTGGTAGCGCCGGCCCTGTATAAACCCCTGACTAAATGCACTCTTTCTTACTAACACTGACTAAAAAGGCAGGTAGAATACTTAAGTGTCATGTAAAGGCACAGCGCTGACAACCAGGCGGCTTTACATAGGAGGATTTGCCCAAGCAGTCCCAGGAACAGTGAGCTGAGGAGTAATGGCGCCGCAGACACTGATAGGGAGTGAAAAAAAGACAGAGATGCAGCTCCAGGGCGGGAACACTTGCTGGAAATGGCGCCCTGGGGCTGGGGGAGGGGCTTCAGGTCTAAGCCTTATCCCCCTTGCTGGCAAAACCACCGGGTACTGTCGGCGATATTAAAATCGGTTTTAAGAGAAAACCTGACCTGCGCCCATGCCCTGGTGATCTAGTGGGATCGCCTGTATCCACAGTGTCCACCGCCAGCGCGCGCGGCCCGCCTCCCACTGACCGCGCCGGATCGCTATAAAGACCGGGTCCCGCGAGCGGGACCCACTTACCACCTCCCGAAGCGCGGCCACGTGATCCTGGAGAGCCCCAGCCGTGTGTGTCTAACATGAAGAAAACCGGAGCCTCCGCTGTAGGTACCCGGCAACCAGGGCTCGGGAGTGTACAGCGCCGCTGGGGAGAGCTGGAGCTGCAGCAGTGAATGTCACAAGACATTTACCACCGCTGCTGCCCTTGAAGTCTTCACTTTTTACCTCATAAAAAGATTTTCTCAGGGCTGCTTGGAGCAGCCCCTCTGTTAAGTGCCTGCTTACTGCAGCACCAACTGACAAACTGAGCTCCTGTGCTGGGAGGCGGGGTGATATAGGAGGCGGCGCTGTGCATTCTGGGAACAGTCAAAGCTTTGAGCCTGTTGGTGCCTCGGATCAAGATCCTACTCTACACCCCATTGTCCAGACTTGTGGAGCCCAGTGTACCCCGCAGCAGAAATATATATATATATATATATATATATATATATATATATCAGGTCCTAGACCGGAGGTATATATCAGATTACTCGTACAATATATTCTGTAACAGGTACACTTGTTCTTAACTAACGCTGTCTGTATAAAGTCATGTAGAATACTTAAGTGTTTGTAAAGTCCAGAACCATCTCACATTACCTACATAGCTTTCCTATACAATTATATCCCCACAGTACAGTCCTCACATATTGTCTTTCTTCAGTCTCCTTTCCTCGTGACCCTGGTTCATCACTGCTGTGATGTGATATCTTGCAGCCCACCAAGAACATTTACAATCTGGTGGACAACTATGCAATAGATAGCACCTATCATTGCGTATCAATGCCTATTTCCCCATAGATTGTAAGCTTGCGAGCAGGGCCCCCCTACCTCCTATGACTGTTTGTTTTTACCCAGTTTTGTTTTCCAATTGTGTCTAGTTGTAAAGCGCTATATAAGAAACTGTTAATAAATAAAATAATAATAAACAAAGTCACAGCGCTGTAGACACGCAGCTTTACAAGGGAGACCTTGCCCTGCAGTCCCGGAGACCAGCCGTAGCTATACCTAAGATGGCGCCAAGCGTCTCAGTCAGGGAGTGAGGGAGAGTAAAAGGCAGCTCCAGGGCGGGAAAATTTGCTCAGAGATGGCGGCCGGGGGAGGGGCTACAGGTCAGGCGCCGGCTCCCCTATGCTGGTCCTCACCATCTGGTCCTACGGAGTCTAATTGAACTGGGTGTTAGTACACCCGACCTGTACTCCTATGCCCTGGCAGATATAGTGGGGTCCCTGTGCGCAACAGTGTCCACACCAGCGTCGCAGTCCGTCTCCCTAGACTGCGAACGGAACGCGATTTAGTAGCGGGTCCCACCTGTGGGACCCTCTTACCTCCTCCCCATAGCAGCCACGTGAACCAGGAGAGCGTCTGAGACCGTGTGTCTAGAGCTGGAGCGTCTCCACTGCTAGTACCCGGGAACTGAGCCGCGGGAGTATGCAACGCCGCTTGGGAGGTGATGGAGCCGCAGCGCTGAATGTCACTCCGACATGTAATAGTGCTGCGGCTCTTGAAGTCTTCTTAGAAAGCTTTTTTTCAGGGGTGCCTAGCGCAGCCCTCCTGTTGACTCGAAACTGAGCTCACAGTGCCTGGCGGCGAGGCTATAGAGGAGTCCCCAATGCATCCTGGGACAGCTAAAGCTTTAACCTGGTGGTGCCTGGATCAAGATCCATCTCTACACCCCCAATGTATTCCCTGTGGAACACAGTGTACCCTGCTGCAGAAAGAGGGTTACATATCACCCACTTGTACAGTATTTTGCCTGGCCCAACACTGTTTTGGGCACAAAATAAACTGGCAAAGTGGGCACGGGCACAATATTGACCATTTTGAATAAGTAGTTGTAGTTGTGACAGGGTTAAATAGTCTTGGGCCACAAATGTGACACTTGAAACCAACAAAGGGTGGTCACTTACATTTTGGGCATGAAATAGGCTGGCAAAGTGGGCACAAATACAATATTTTACCATTTTGAATAAGCAGCTGTAGTTTTGTAAGGGTTAAATACACTTGGACCACAAATTTGACACCTGAAATCAACAGAGGGTGGTCACTTACATATAACCCACTTGCATTTTGCCTGGTACAATACTGTTTTGGGCATGAAATAGACTGGTAAAGTGGAAACTTGTATTTGTCCTGACCCAAGCAGCGTTTGGGCATAGAACTGGCTGGCAAAGTGGGCAAAGGCACCATATTTTACCATTTTGAGTATGTAGCTGTAGTTTTGCCAGGGTTAAATAGACCAGGTCCAAAAATTGGACAGCTGAAACCAACAGAAGGTGGTCACTTACATATAACCAACGTGTATTAGGCTGGCCTAACAAGGTTTTGGACAAGATATTTGCTGGCATGTTAGGCACAGACATAGGCGGCATGATGTAATGGAGTCCAAGAAGTGCGTGATGCCGGCCGATCTGGAGCTCTACTGTCAGGGTGGGAGCGCCGGCCTCGACATCATGGGTGGGAGGGCCAGCTCTGACCGTCATAGGAAGGCAGGCCAGGAGAACAGTCCCGGAGCTACACTGCCGTGGCGGGAGCGCTGACCTCGACCACCAGCAGGAGGCAGGTGATCTGCCACCGGGTGAGAGTGCCGGCCTGTACTGCCAATGTTAGGGTCAGTGGCGTAACTCCCACCCCCACAGCCACTGCGGAAACTTGGGAGGCGCAGGGCTGCGGGGGCGCCGCCACGGATTGCTGCTGTGAGTTCGAGAAGGAGCCGGAGGGCACAGCACGCGCCTCTCCTGTGTCCCTCCTGGGTCTCCGGCGGCATGTCTGTCAAATGAAGTGCCGGTTTGTGAGCCAATCAGAGTTCGCGGACCAGCAGCCAATCAGGAGCCGCAGCTGCCGGTCCGCGAGCTCTGACTGGCTCACAAATCGGCACCCTCCGGCTCCTTCCCGGACTCACAGACTGTACCCTCCTTCCCGCACAGCAGCGGGGGGTGGGTGTGTACCTGGCACTGGGAGGGGGGGGGCATATTTGGCACTGGGGGCATATGTATAGTTGGCACTGGGGGGGGCATATGGGGCACTGGGGACATATGTGTTTCTGGCACTATGGGGTTATATTTTTATCTTACACTGTGGGGGAATATCTGCATTACCCCCTGGTAGCAAGCACAACACCCAGTTCATGAAATCCATGGCAACAAGCATTACCCCCTAGCAACGAGCATGACACCCAGTGCATGAAACCCCTGGCAATGAATATTACCCCCTGGCAACGAGCTTGACACCCAGCATATGATACCCCTGGCAACAAGCATAACACCTAGCGCATGAAACCCCTGGCAATGAGCATGACACCCTGAGCATGAAAACCCGTGGCACCGTGCATGGAACCAAGAGCATAAAATCCCTGGCAACGAGTAGGTAATTTAAAAGTAATTAGAAGCCTTACTGTAGGGCTTAATGTGTAATGAGCATTGCGGTGTGTGGCATAATGTATCACGGATATTGCGGTGTGTGGCATACTGTATCACTGACATTGCGGTGTGTGTCATAATGTGTCACAGGCATTACGGTGTGTGGTATACTATATCCCAGGCATTGTGGTATAATGTCTCAGGGGTATTGCAGTGTGTGGCATAATGTATAACGGGCATTGCGGTGTGTGTCATAATGTGTCACAGGCATGACGGTGTGAGGCATAATGTGTCAGGGGCATTACGGTGTGTGGCATATTGTGTATTGGGCATTATTCTGTGTGGCATAATGTCTAAGGGCCATTGCAGTATGTGGCATAATGTATACTGGGCATTACTATAAGGAGGAAAAATTACAAATAACGTAAGGGGCATGAATCCGGATTATTTTTTTTCCTGTGGTGGCCAACGTCTGGGCGTGTAGGTTGCAAAACTGCGATATAAGGTAGTCTTTTCCTGCAATGCCACGCCCCTTCATGCAAAGCCACACCCATTTCAGCAAGGTCATGTCCCCTTTTTTGCGGCGCACACAGATTCATCACGTTACTAGTGGCAATTATGGGGGGGGGGGTCGGGGGGGTGCCAGAGAATGTTTTGGCTTGGGGGAGAAAAAATTCTAGTTACGCCGCTGGTTAGGGTGGCAATCTACTGCTGTGGCGGGAGTGCCGACCTTGACTGCCAGTGAGAGGCCAGAGCTCTACCGCTGGTATGGTGGCACCAGCTTTGACCATCCACAGGATGCCGATGCTGTACCACCATGGCAGGAGTACCAAACTCAAGTACCTTCAAGAAACCGGTGCTCCACTGCAGGGGCAGGAGGCCGACCTCGACTGCCAATGGGAGGCTGGACCGCTACCTCCAGGGTGGGAGTGCTGGCCTTGATCGCCAACGGGAAACCAGAGCTCTGACGCCAGGGCAGGAGCCCCAGCCTCGACTGCTGGCGGGATCCTGATGCTCTATTACAAGGATAGGAGCACCGACCTCTTCTGCTGGTGAGATGCCAGCACTGTACTGCTGAGGGGGGAGTGTCGGCCTCGACCACCAGTGGGAGACCAGAGCTCTACCGCCAAGGAGGGTGTGTCGGCCTCGGCCGTTAGCAGGAGGCCAGAGCTCTACCAGTGGGACAGGAGTGCCGACCTCAACTGCCAACGGGATCCTGGTGCTCTATTGCCAGGACAGGAGTGCCGGCCTCTTCTGCTGGTGGAAGGCTGGCGCTCTACTGCTGGGGCTGGAGCGCAGGCCTTTAACCACCAGTGGGAGGCCGACATTCTACTGCCGGGGTGGCAGCATACAAATATAGTGGTAGATGCTCAATTAGCCTAGTGATATCATTCAGGTGCTTGAAAGGGAGGGGTATTTGTAAGCGAGAACACATTTTGTTTCCATCAGCACCCTGAATGATAGCAGTAAGCTGCCAGCGGGAGGCCAGCAATCTATTGCCACCTGGCACTCTACTGCTGGGATGTGAGGTGGAGCGAAGGCCTCGACTGCCAGAGGGATGCCAGTGCTGTTCTGATGAGGCAGGAGCGCCGGCCTTGTCCGCTAGCAGGATGCCTATGCTATACCACCAGGGCAGTTGCCCCAACCTCGAACACCTGCAGGAGGCCAGTGCTCCACAACTGGGGCAGGAGGCCAACCTCGACCACCAGCAGGAGGCTGGAGCTTTACCTCTGGAGCGGGAGTGCCGGGCTCAACTGCTGGCAGGAGGCTGGTGCTCTACCACCATGGCAAGAGTGCCAGCCTCGACCACCAGCAAGATGCCGGCACTGTACCGCTGAAGCAGGAGCCTTGATCGCCAGCAGGATTCTGGTATTCTATTACCGGGACAGGAGCACCGGCCTCTACCACTGGTAGAGTGCCAGTGGAAGGCTGGCATGCTACTGCTGGGGTGGCAGCATAAGGCCTCGACTGCCAGTGGAAGGCTGGCACTCTACACTGCCATGGCGGCAGCGAAGGCCTCAATCACTGGGACAGGAAGCTGGAGTTCTACTGCCAGGGTGTGAATGCTGGCCCTGAATACCAGGGCAGGAGGGCCAGTGCTCTACCACCACGGTGGCAGCAAAGCCATAGCTCCACTGCTGTGGAGGGAGCGCCGGCCTTAACCACCAGCGGGAGGCAATGGCCTCAACCACCAGCAGGAGTGTCGCCTCGACCTGAGTGGGAGGCTGGTGCTCTACCGCCACTCTACTGCTGGGGTGGCAGCGTAAGGCCTCAACCACCAAGGCGGGAGAGCTGGCTTCAACTACCAGTGGGAGGCCGGCTTTGACCACTGGGGCAGGAACACTGGCCTCTACCTCCAGCGCGAGTGCTGGCCTCGACCACTGGGGCAGGAGCACCAGCCTCAACCACCATCGGGAGGCCAGAGCTCCGGTTTTGACCACCAGTGGGAGGCTTGCGCTGTTCCGCAGAGGTGGAGGCACCAGATCCTACCGCCGGTATAAGTCCAGTGCTGTACCATCAAGGCAGGATTGCTAGCCTCGACCCCCAGTGGGAGGCCGACACTCTACCGCTGGGGCATGAGTGGTGGACTCAACCATCAATGTGGGAGGGCCAGCCTTAACCACCAGCGGGAGGTCAGCGCTCTAATGCCGGGGCGGGACCACAGGCCTTGGTGTGGCGAGATGCTCTGCCGCCACTCTACCACTGGGGCGGCAGTGAAAGCCTTGAGCATGGGGGATGGAAGCTGGAGCTCTACCGCTGGGGTGGGAGCACCGGTTTCGAACACCAGCGGGAGGTCAGCGCTTTAACACCAGGGCAGGAGCACAGGCCTTGGCATGGCGAGATGCTCTACTGCCACTCTACCGCTGAAGCAGCAGTGAAGGCCTTGAGTATGGGGGATGGAGGCCGAAGCTCTACCGCTGGGGTAGGAGCACCGGTCTCAACTGTCAGCGGGAAGTTTGCACTGTTCCGCTGAAGCGGGAGCGCTGGCCTCGAATACCAGCAGGGAGGCCTGTGCTGTACTGCTGGGGCGGGGGTGCAGGCCTTGACAGCCAGTGTTAAGCTGGTGCTCCACGTCCGGGGCAGGAGTACCAGCCTTGACTGCCAGTGGGAAGCTAGCACTCCAAGGTGGGAGAGCTGGACTTGACCACCAGCAGGAGGCCAGTGCTGTACCACCGGGGAGGGAGCACCAGCCTTGACTGTGGGTGTGAAGCCTTGACCGCAAGCAGGAGATCAGAGCTCTACTTCTGGGGCAGGAGTGCTTTTCTCCTCTGCCGTCGGGAGGCCAGTACTCTACCGCTGCCCTGAGCACTAAAGCTGGGGTGGCAGTGAAGGCCTTGCCCATGGGGATGGAAGCTGGAGCTCTACCACTGGGGTGGGAGCACCAGTCTCGACTGCCAGCGGAAGACCTGCGCTGTTCCACCCTGGCAGGAGTGCTGGCCTCGAATACCAGCAGGGAGGCCTGTGCTCTACAGCTGGGGCGGGAGTGCAGGCCTCAACAGTGTTAAGCTGGTGCTCTACCACCAGGGCAGGATTACCAGCCCTGACTGCCAATGAGAGGCCAGCGCTCCACCTCCAGGGCAGGAGCGCTGGCCTCGACTGCCAGCGGGAGGCCAGCACTCCACCACAGAGGTGGGAGCAATGGCCTTGACCGCCAGCAGGAGTGGCAGCCTTAACCTGCCAGCCTCAACCACCGGGGCGAGAGGGTTAGCTTTGACTGCCAGCAGGAGGCCGGCACTCCACCGCCAAGGCAGAAGGCAGGCCTCAACTGTCGGCGTGAGGCTGGTGTACTAGCACCAGGAACGGAGCGCCAGCCTCTTCCGCCGGTGTAAGGCCTCTACCGCCAGGGCAGGATCGCTGGCCTTGACTGCCAGTGGGAGGCCACCACTCTACCACTGAGGTGACAGCGTAAGGCCTTAACTGCTAGTGGTTGGACTGGACTCGACCACCAGTGGGAGGCCGATGCTGTACCACCAGGGAGGGAGTACCAGCCTTGACTGTGAGTGTGAAGCCTCGACCGCAAGCTGGAGATCGGAGCTCTACTGTTGGTGCAGGAGTGCCTGTCTCAACCGCCGGCGGGAGGCCAGTACTTTACAGCTGCCAGGAGCACTAAAGCACACAACCGCCAGTGGGAGACCGACACTCTACTGCCAGAGTGGCATCATAAATCCTCGACCAACAGTGGGAGGTCAGAGCTCCTCCACCGGAGTGGAAGTTCCGGCTTTGACCACTGGGACAGGAGCACCAGCCCCGATCGCCTGCGGGAGGACAGCGCTCTTCCACCAGAGCGAGAGAAAAGACCTTGAACGCAAATATTAATAAGGGGCCTCTCCTTCGAATTTTTGTGTGTGATACTATCTCTGAATGTACTATACCATATGTAATTTTTCTGTTTCTTTTTATGTACATGCTCAGAGGAAAAACTAGATTGCAATCTGATCCATATAAAAATGTGGGTGTGACCCAACAGGAAACTATACGTCGATTGTATTACATTTATGAGTGAAGCCAAACATGACTTAATGTTCATTTATCATTTAAGTGTATATGCTGTTTTCCTTTCAGTGGTGCGCTGAATGTTTTTTCTTGAATAACTCTAAATAAGCTGTTTAAGGATTAGAATATAGGCTACCAACATACACTTCGGTGACAGTATTAGATCCTAGTAAAAGGGTGATTAATGGTTTCAACTCTCAGAATAGACTGGTTAAAAACAGGATTTTCTTTGTGATTTCTGCAGCAGGACATGTAACCGGGTTTAGTATGAAATACCTACAATCAAAATACCGTCAACAATTGACCGACTGTCAAAATCCGGACAAGGTCAAAATACTGTCATTTAAAATACTGACAAGGTCAAAATACAGACATTTATAATACTGACAAGGTCAAAATACAGACATTTAAAATGTTGACAGGTCAAAAAATCAACACCGGTTTTTCATTATTTTTTGTGTGTATGTCAACATAGGTGTACTGCTGCGCTCGCCATGCTCATGCACGGTGCCTCGCTGTGCTCGACACACTATTATATTCCCCCTCCAGGTCCACTGGGATGGTAAAGTACGAATAAGTCAGTTTCAATGAAAAACTGATGTCGACTTTTTCACCTATCGAGATTTTAAATGTCTGTATTTTGACCATGTCAGATTTTGACCATCAGCCAGTGGTTGTCAGGATTTTGATTGTAGGTAAATTGACCGTATCCCCATGTAACCTTCCATCAACAGACTGAGCAGATGGTTAGGAATAAGAAAATTTCTTGTATAATTCAGTTTGCCATTGCAGTGGACTGAAGGACAGTAGCACTAATGAAAGTCTTTTGCTCAACACGTGGCAATAGACACAACAAAAGATTGACAATTTTCTTTGCAGGAGAGGGTGCTTGTGTGTCCAATGTTTTCACCATCCCCTTGCCACCTCTACTGGGAAAGATTTACTGTATTTGTATTGCCTTTTTGGGCATTTGTGCAGACTCCTATAGGGTAGTTCCTAGCAAAAAGGATATCTTAACTTTAGCAAATTAGCATTACTAAAAATGTTAGAATGTGTTTGTCATTAATAAACATTTTGCAGACCATAATCAGTATTTATTCAAGTCAATCATTTTGTTTTAATGTGTGGTTGTATGTAATACCCCTTTTCCACTGCAACCTGGGAAATTGCCGGTTCTATCAACCTGGAAATTTGCATTTACACTGACCAAACTCCTGGGTTTTGCACCTTCATGTGTAAAAACCTGGGATTTTGAAGTCAGTGGAAAAGGGGTAGAGGCTAGAAGGCAGATTACCAGACTATCCTCTATTGCACATCAGCAATGGATATAAACCCTGCTAGGTCTGTACAGTCAGGGACACAAGTAAACAAAATTATATTCTTAGTAGGGCACTGAACGGGTTAGGGCCAAATGTATCAGAAAGTGAGAGATTTGGTAAGGTTTTTCAGTTTTTTTTTAAGTGGCAATCATTTACACTGCAAAACCTTACCAAATCTCTCACTTTTTGAAACTCTCACTCTATTACATTTTGCCCTGTGTGTTGCCCAGTGCTTCCTCAGCATGTATCATTTGTTTACATATCTCTGCTTATATACAGTATATCATTCTAATTACTGTACCTCTTCCCCCCCCCCCCCCCCCCCCCACTTGACACTTGTCATATAGTCTATTTTTCCATTTTCTATTTTAACAGATTGGGTGTGTGGAATTGGAATTTGGTCTCTAGGTCGACAAGACTTAGGTCGACAGTGTCTAGGTCGACCACTATTGGTCAACAGTAAGTAGGTCGACATGGTTTCTAGCTCGACAGGGACTCTAGGTTAACAAGTACATACATGGGGTGGTCTTCGGTATGCCGGCTGTCGGGATCCCGACGCACAGTATACCGGCGCCGGAATCCCAACAGCCGGCACACCGACACTTATTCTCCCTCGTGGGGGTCCACGACCCCCCTGGAGGGAGAATAAAATAGCGTGGCGCGTGTAGCGCGCCACCGTGCCCGCAGCGTGGCGAGCGCAGCGAGCCCGTAAGGGGCTTATTTGCGCTCGCCACACTGTCGGTAAGCCGGCGGTCGGCCTCCCGGCGCTGGTATGCTGGTCGCCAGGAGCCCGACCACCGGCATACCGTACCACACCCCATACATGTAGATGACAAAACGTCGACATAAGTTTTTCACAGTTTTTCTTTTCATTTTTTAAACTTTTATATACTTTACGATCCATGTGGACTACAATTGGGAACGGTAACCTGTGCCGAGCGAGGCACCTTGCCCGAAGCATGGCGAACAAAGCGAGGGGACACGGTGCACTAATTGGGGTTCCCGGTCACTCAACGAAGAAAACAACACCAAAAAATAAGAATTTACTCACCGGTAATTCTATTTCTCGTAGTCCGTAGTGGATGCTGGGTACTCTGTAAGGACCATGGGGTATAGACGGGCTCCGCAGGAGACTGGGCACTCTTAAAATAAAGATTAGGTACTATATCTGGTGTGCACTGGCTCCTCCCTCTATGCCCCTCCTCCAGACCTCAGTTAGGGAAACTGTGCCCGGAAGAGCTGACATTACTAGGAAAGGATTTGGAATCCAGGGTAAGACTCATACCAGCCACACCAATCACACCGTACAACTCGTGATAACTATACCCAGTTAACAGTATGAACAATAACTGAGCCTCTCTCAACAGATGGCTCATACAATAACCCTTTAGTTAAGCAATAACTATATACATGTATTGCAGAGAGTCCGCACTTGGGATGGGCTCCCAGCATCCACTACGGACTACGAGAAATAGAATTACCGGTGAGTAAATTCTTATTTTCTCTGACGTCCTAGTGGATGCTGGGTACTCCGTAAGGACCATGGGGATTATACCAAAGCTCCCAAACGGGCGGGAGAGTGCGGGTGACTCTGCAGCACCGAATGAGCAAACTCAAGGTCCTCCTCAGCCAGGGTATCAAACTTGTAGAATTTTGCAAAAGTGTTTGAACCCGACCAAGTAGCAGCTCGGCAAAGTTGTAATGCCGAGACCCCTCGGGCAGCCGCCCAAGAAGAGCCCACCTTCCTCGTGTAATGGGCTTTTACTGATTTAGGATGCGGCAGTCCAGCCGCAGAATGTGCAAGCTGAATCGTGCTACAGATCCAGCGAGCAATAGTCTGCTTTGAAGCAGGAGCACCCAGCTTGTTGGGTGCATGCAGGATAAATAGCGAGTCAGTTTTTCTGACTCTAGCCGTCCTGGAAACATAAAGTTTAGGGCCCGGACTACGTCCAGCAACTTGGAATCCTCCAAGTCCCTAGTAGCCGCAGGCACCACAATAGGTTGGTTCAAATGAAACGATGATACCACCTTAGGGAGAAATTGGGGACGAGTCCTCCATTCTGCCCTTTTCATATGGAAGATCAGATATGTGCTTTTACATGACAAAGCCGCCAATTCTGACACACGCCTAGTCCAAGCTAAGGCCAAAAGCATGACCACTTTCCACGTGAGATATTTTAGCTCCACGGTCTTAAGTGGCTCAAACCAGTGGGATTTTAGGAATCCAACACACGTTAAGATCCCAAGATGCCACTGGAGGCACAAAAGGGGCTGAATATGCAGCACCCCTGTAACAACGTCCGAACTTCAGGCAGTGAAGACAGTTCTTTTTGAGAGAAAAAGGGATAGGGCCGAAATCTTGGACTTTATGGATCCTAATTTTAGGCCCATAGTCACTCCTGACTGTAGGAAGTGCAGGAATCGACCCCCCCTGGAATTCCTCTGTAGGGCCTTCCCGGCCACACACCAAGCAACCTATTTTCGCCATATACAGTGAAAAAGTCTTGCTGTCACGTCTTTCCTAGCCTTTATCAGCGTAGGAATAACTGCATCCGGAATGCCCTTTTCCGCTAGGATCCGGCGTTCAACCGCCATGCCGTCCAACGCAGCCACGGTAAGTCTTGGATCAGACAGGGTCCCTGTTGCAACATGTCCTGACTGAGAGGCAGAGGCCATGGGTCCTCTGAGAGCATTTCTTGCAGTTCTGGGTACCGATCTTGGCCAATCCGGAGCAAAGAATATTGTTCACACTCCTCCGTTTATTACAATTCTCAGCCCTTGGGTCTGAGAGGAAGAGGAGGGAATATATAGATCAACTGGAACACCCACGGTGTTACTAGTGCGACCACAGCTATCGCCTGAGAGTCCCTTGACCCAGCGTAAAACCTTTTTTATCTTTTTATTGAGGTGGGACGCCATGTAGTCCACCTGCGGCAGTTTCCATCAATTTGCAAAACTGCGTGAAGACTTCCTGATGAAGTCACCACTTTCCCGGGTGGAGGTCGTGTCCACTCCCGGAATGAACACTGCTGTGCGCTTACTTGATTCTCCGCCCAGCGAAGAATTCTGGTGGCTTCTACCCTCGCCACCCTGCTCCTTGTGCCGCCCTGGCGGTTTACATGAGCCCCTGCGGTCTGACTGGATCAGAACCGGTTGGTCGCGAAGCAGGAACTCCGCTTGACTTAGGGCGTTGTATATGGCCCTTAGTTCCAGGATATTGATGTGAAGGCAAGTCTGTTGGCTTGACCACAAACCTTGGAATTTTCTTCCCTGTGTAACTGCCCCCCACCCTCGGAGGCTTGCATCCGTGGTCACCAGGACCCAGTCCTGAATGCCAAATCTGCGGCCCTCGAGAAGGTGAGCACTCCGCAGCCACCACAGGAGAGACACCCTGGCCCTGGGGGATAGGGTGATTAACCGATGCATCTGAAGATGTGATCCGGACCACTTGTCCAGTAAGTTCCATTGTCCTTGCATGGAACCAGCTGAAGGGGATAGCCTCGTATGATGCCATCATCCTTCCCAGGACTCGAGTGCAGTGATGCACTGACACCTGTTTTGGTTTTCAATAGATTCCTGACCAGTGTCATGAGCTCCTGAGCTCTCTCTATCGGGAGATAAACCCTCTTCTGGTCTGTGTCTAGGATCATGCCTAGGTGAGGCAGATGAGCTGTAGGAACCAACTGCGACTTCGGAATATATAGAATCCAGTCGTGTTGCCGTTTCACTTCCAGAGAAGGTGATACGCTGTCCAGCAACTGCTCTCTTGATCTCGCTTTTATGAGGAGATCATCCAAGTATGTGATAATAGTGACACCTTGCTTCCGCAGGAGCACCATCATATCCGCCATTACCTTGGTGAAATTGGTAATGACAATCCCGTACCGCAATTCTGAGGTACGCCTGATGAGGTGGATAAATGGGGACACGAAGATATGCATCCCTTATGTCCCGATTCATTTCAGGCTTGCAATGACCGCTCTTAGCGATTCCATCTTGAACCTGAACCTTTTCAGGTATATGTTCAGTGATTTTAATTCAATATGGGTCTAACCGAACCGTCTGGTTTCGGGATTATAACATGGTCGAATAATAACACCCTCTTGTTGAAGGAGGGGACCCTTGACCACCACCTGTTGAAGATACAATTTACGAATTGCAGTTAACACTGGCTCCCTCTCTTGGAGGGAAGCCCGCCGGGTCCTCGGTGAGGGGGCATCTTCTCACAGTCCAGCCTGAATCCCTGCGATACAATTTCTATTGCCCAGGGATCTAACAGGGAGTGAACCCACTTGTGGCTGAACTTACGAAGGCGTGTCCCCACCGGGCCTAGCTCCACCTGTGGAGCCCCAGCGACATGCGGTGGATTTTTGTAGAGGCCGGGGAGGACTTCTGTTCCTGGGGACTAGCTGTGTTGTACAGCTTCTTTCCTCTGCCCCCGGCTCTGACAAGAAAGGACGCACCTCAGACTTTCTTGTTTCTTTATTCGAAAAGCTGCATTTAATAATGTCGTGCTTTCCTAGGCTGTGCAGGAATATAAGGCAAAATATCAGAATTACCAGCTATAGCTGTGGAGACCAGGCCCGAGAACCTTTCTCCACACAATCCTCAGCCTTCCATATGCCTCTTAAATTGGCATCATCTGTCCAATGTATATTCTACTGGACATGTCAAGCAGAAATCGACATAGCTTTTGTCTCTAGGACCCAGTATACTCATGTCCCTTTGGGCATGCTTTATAATTATATATCTATCACTTAAGACAGCATCTTAAAATATTTATATGCATACTAGGGTCTCAATCTCTGCTGATAAGGTACCTGTCCACGCTGCCACAGCGCTATAAACCCATGCCGACACAATCGCCGGTCTGGGTAGTATACTAGAATGTGCACACTATCTGCAGGATCCCTGAGAATAGCCAGTGCAAACAGGACACCCAAGGGGAAGATTCTCAACACATCCTGGCCCTAGTGGGGAAAGGATACAGCCTGAGAATTCTCTTGTGGGAAGCTGCCGTCTCTTGTCTGGAGATTCCCGCTCTTTTTCCTCATGAGAGGAGGGAAATTTACCTCAGCATTCTTCCCCTTAACATGTGTACTCTCGTGTCAGGGACAGATGAGTCATCAGTGATATGCAAATCATCTTTTATTCCAATAATCATATATTGAATATCTTTTAGCCCTCTTGGCTGTAACTTTGCATTATCGTAGTCGACAGTGGAGTTAAACTCTGTGTCGATACTTTGTTATTTTGGATAGTGAGCATAGAGAGACTCTGAAGGACTCTGTGACAAAGGGACAGACCAGGGTAGATTTCCTTTCTGTTCCCTAACCTTTTGTGCAATAATTTTACCTCAGCACTTACACATATCCAAACAGGTGTCGGCGTTGTTGACGGAGACACCCTCCCACACACTTATCCCATACCCTCCAACATTTTACACAGAAAAATCGGTACAAATCCGAAAAAGGGGCGTGGCCGTGGGTAAAGGGGGCGTGACCACGTCCCTTTTCCTATACTTTCAATGGAAGTTTGGAGAGCCAAAAATCGGTACAGACCATGAAAAAAAGGTACTGTACCTATTAAAAAGGTACAGTTGGAGGGTATGTTATCCGCTCTATCACCTCCTTAGAGGAGCCTTTTACCTCAGACATGTCGACACACGCGTACCGACACACCACACACACACAGGGGATGCTCTATTTAAAGACAGTTCCCCCACCAGGCCCTTTGGAGAGACAGAGAGAGAGAGTATGCCAGCACACACCACAGCGCTATATAATACAGGGATATACACTATACTGAGTGATTTTTCCCCTATAGCAGCTTATATACACAGTTTTGCGCCTAAATTTATGTGCCCCCCCTCTCTTTTATACCCTTTGTGTACCAGGATACTGCAGGGGAGAGCCTGGGGAGCTTCCTTCCAGCTGAGCTGTGAAGAGAAAATGGCGCCGGTGTGCTGAGGAAGAAGGCTCGGCCCCCTCAGCGGCGGGCTTCTGTCCTTTTATGTATTTTAATGGCGGGGGTTAATGCACATATACAGTTTATCAGACTGTATTATGTGCTTTTCGCCAAGTAAGGTAATCTAATTGCTGCCCAGGGCGCCCCCCCCCCCCCCCAGCGCCCTGCACCCATTAGTGACCGGAGTGTGTGGTGTGCTAAGGGAGCAATGGCGCACAGCTGCAGTGCTGTGCGCTACCTTAATGAAGACCGGAGTCTTCAGCCGCCGATTTTCAACTTCTCTTCGTTCTTCTGGCTCTGCAAGGGGGACGGCGGCGCGGCTCCGGGACCGGACGACCGAGGACTGGGCCTGTGTTCGATCCCTCTGGAGCTAATGGTGTCCAGTAGCCTTAGAAGCCCAAGCTAGCTGCAAGCAGGTAGGTTCGCTTCTCTCCCCTCAGTCCCACGTAGCAGTGAGTCTGTTGCCAGCAGATCTCACTGAAAATAAAAAACCTAACAAATACTTTCTTTTCTAGGAAGCTCAGGAGAGCCCCTAGGGTGCATCCAGCTCTGGCCGGGCACAGATACTAACTGAGGTCTGGAGGAGGGGCATAGAGGGAGGAGCCAGTGCACACCAGATATAGTATCTAATCTTTCTTTTAAGAGTGCCCAGTCTCCTGCGGAGCCCGTCTATACCCCATGGTCCTTACGGAGTACCCAGCATCCACTAGGACGTCAGAGAAAATAAGATTTTACTCACCGGTAAATCTATTTCTCGTAGTCCGTAGTGGATGCTGGGACTCCGTATGGACCATGGGGAATAGCGGCTCCGCAGGAGACTGGGCACAACTAAAGAAAGCTTTAGGACTACCTGGTGTGCACTGGCTCCTCCCTCTATGACCCTCCTCCAGACCTAAATTAGGATACTGTGCCCGGAAGAGCTGACACAATAAGGAAGGATTTTAAATCCCGGGTAAGACTCATACAAGCCACACCAATCACACCGTATAACTCATGATACTATACCCAGTTAACAGTATGAAATATAACTGAGCCTCTCAATAGATGGCTCAACAATAACCCTTTAGTTAAACAATAACTATATACAAGTATTGCAGACAATCCGCACTTGGGATGGGCGCCCAGCATCCACTACGGACTACGAGAAATAGATTTACCGGTGAGTAAAATCTTATTTTCTCTGACGTCCTAAGTGGATGCTGGGACTCCGTAAGGACCATGGGGATTATACCAAAGCTCCCAAACGGGCGGGAGAGTGCGGATGACTCTGCAGCACCGAATGAGCAAACTCTAGGTCCTCCTCAGCCAGGGTATTAAACTTGTAGACTCTTGCAAAAGAGTTTGAACCCGACCAAGTAACAGCTCGGCAAAGATGTAAAGCCGAGACCCCTTGGGCAGCCGCCCAAGAAGAGCCCCTTTCCTCGTGGAATGGGCTTTTACAGATTTAGGGTGCGGCAGTCCAGCCGCAGAATGTGCAAGTTGAATCATGCTACAGATCCAGCGAGCAATAGTCTGCTTAGAAGCAGGAGCACCCAGCTTGTTGGGTGCATACAGGATAAATAGCGAGACAGTTTTCCTGACTCCAGCCGTCCTGGAAACATATATTTTCAGGGCCCTGACTACGTCCAATAACTTGGAGTCCTCCAAGTCCCAAGTAGCCGCAGGCACCACAATAGGTTGGTTCACATGAAAAGCTGATACCACCTTAGGAAGGAATTGGGAACGAGTCCTCAATTCCGCCCTATCCATATAAAAAAATCAGATAAGGGCTTTTGCGTGACAAAGCCGCCAATTCTGATACACGCCTGACCGACGCCAAGGCCAACCGCATGACCACTTTCCACGTGAGGTATTTTAGCTCCACGGATTTAAGTGGTTCAACCCAATGCGACTTCAGGAAATCCAACACCACGTTGAGATCCCACGGTGCCACTGGAGGCACAAACGGGGGCTGAATATGCAGCACTCCCTTAACAAAAGTCTGAACTTCAGGCAGTGAAGCCAGTTCTTTGTTTGGAAGAAAATGTACAGAGCCGAAATCTGGACCTTAACGGAACCCAATTTTAGGCCCATAGTCACTCCTGACTGTAGGAAGTGCAGAAATCGACCCAGTTGAAATTCCTCCGTTGCGACCTTCCTGGCCTCACACCAAGCAACATATTTTCGCCATATTCAGTGATAATGTTTTGCGATCACATCTTTCCTAGCCTTAATCAGCGTAGGAATGACTTCCTCCGGAATACCTTTTTCCATTAGGATCCGGTGTTCAACCGCCATGCCGTCAAACGCAGCCGCGGTAAGTCTTGGAACAGACAGGGCCCCTGCTGCCGCAGGTCCTGTCTGAGCGGCAGAGGCCATGGGTCCTCTGAGATCATTTCTTGAAGTTCTGGGTACCAAGCTCTTCTTGGCCAATCCGGAACCACGAGTATAGTTCGTACTCCTCTCCTTCTTTCATTCTCAGTACCTTCGGTATGAGAGGCAGAGGAGGGAACACATACACCGACTGGTACACCCACGGTGTTACCAGAGCGTCCACAGCTATCTCCTGAGGGTCCCTTGACCTGGCACAATATATTTTTAGCTTTTTGTTGAGGCGGGACGCCGACATGTCCACCTGTGGCCTTTCCCAATGGTGTACAATCATTTGGAAGACTTCTGGATGAAGTCCCCACTCTCCCGGGTGGAGGTCGTGCCTGCTGAGAAAGTCTGTTTCCCAGTTGTCCACTCCGGGAATGAACACTGCTGACAGTGCTAACACATGATTTTCCGCCCATCGGAAAATCCTTGTGGCTTCTGCCATCGCCATCCTGTTTCTTGTGCCGCCCTGTTGGTTTACATGGGCGACCGCCGTGATGTTGTCTGACTGGATCAGCACCGGCTGGTGTTGAAGCAGGGTTCTAGCCTGACTTAGGGCATTGTAAATGGCCCTTAGTTCCCGAATATTTATGAGTAGGGAAGTCTCCTGACTTGACCATAGTCCTTGGAAGTTTCTTCCCTGTGTGACTGCACCCCAGCCTCGAAGGCTGGCATCCGTGGTCACCAGGACCCAGTCCTGTATGCCGAATCTGCGGCCCTCTAGAAGATGAGCACTCTGCAGCCACCACAACAGCGACACCCTGGCCCTTGGAGACAGGGTTATCAGCCGATGCATCTGAAGATGCGACCCGGACCACTTGTCCAACAGATCCCACTGGAAGATCCTTGCATGGAACCTGCCGAACGGATTTTCTTCGTAAGAAGCTACCATCTTTCCCAGGACTCGCGTGCATTGATGCACTGACACCTGTATTTGTTTTAGGAGGTCTCTGACAAGAGATGACAACTCCTTGGCCTTCTCCTCCGGGAGAAACACTTTTTCCTGTTCTGTGTCCAGAACCATATCCAGGAACAGTAGACGCGTCGTAGGAACCAGCTGCGACTTTGGACTATTCAGAATCCAGCCGTGCTGTTGTAGCACTTCCCGAGATAGTGCTACTCCGACCACCAACTGCTCCCTGGACCTCGCCTTTATAAGGAGATCGTCCAAGTACGGGATAATTATAACTCCCTTTTTTCGAAGGAGTATCATCATTTCGGCCATTACCTTGGTAAATACCCTCGGTGCCGGGAACAGACCAACGGCAACGTCTGGAATTGGTAATGACAGTCCTGTACCACAATTTTGAGGTACTCCTGGTGAGGAGGGTAAATGGGGACATGCAGGTAAGCATCCTTGATGTCCAGTGATACCATGTAATCCCCCTCGTCCAGGCTTGCAATAACCACCCTGAGCGATTCCATTTTGAACTTGAACCTTCGTATATAAGTGTTCAAAGATTTCAATTTTAGAATGGGTCTCACCGAACCGTCTGGTTTCGGTACCACAAACATTGTGGAATAGTAACCCATGGCCTTGTTGAAGGAGGGGTACCTTGATTATCACCTGCTGGAAGTACAGCTTGTGAATTGCCGCCAGTACTACCTCCCCTTTCTCCGAGGGCAGCAGGCAAGGCTGATTTGAGGTAACGGCGAGGGGGAGTCGCCACGAACTCCAGCTTGTATCCCTGTGATACTACTTGCAGAACCCAGGGATCCACCTGTGAGCGAGCCCACTGGTCGCTGAAGTTCCCGAGACGCGCCCCCACCACACCTGGCTCCACCTGTGGAGCCCCAGCGTCATGCGGTGGACTCAGATGAAGCGGGGGAAGATTTTTGATCCTGGGAACTGGCTGTCTGGTGCAGCTTTTTCCCTCTTCCCTTGTCTCTGTGCAGAAAGGAAGCGCCTCTGACCCGCTCGCTTTTCTGAAGCCAAAAGGACTGTACCTGATAATACGGTGCTTTCTTAGGCTGTGAGGAACCTGAGGTAAAAAAGTTTCTTCCCAGCTGTTGCTGTGGATACGAGGTCCCAGAGACCATCCCCAAACAATTCCTCACCCTCATAAGGCAGAATCTCCATGTGTCTTCTAAAGTCAGCATCACCTGTCCACTGCCGGGTCCCTAATACCCTCCTGGCAGAATGGATATTGCATTAACTTTTGGATGCCAGCCGGCAAATATCCCTCTGTGCATCCCTCAAATATAAGACGACGTCTTTAATATGCTCTATGGTTAGCAAAATAGTATCCCTGTATAGGGTATCAATATTATCTGACAGGGTATCAGACCCCGCTGCAGCAGCACTATCCATGCTGAGGCAATTGCAGGTCTCAGTATAGTACCTGAGTGTGTATACACAGACTTCAGGATAGCCTCCTGCTTTCTATCTGCAGGCTCCTTTAAGGCGGCCGTATCCTGAGACGGCAGTGCCACCTTTTTTGACAAGCGTGTGAGCGCCTTATCCACCCTAGGGGATATCTCCCAACGTGACCTATCCTCTGGCGAGAAAGGGTATGCCATCAGTAACTTTTTAGAAATTACCAGGTTCTTATCTGGGGAACCCACGCTTCATTCACTCATCTGATGGGGGAACAAAACACTGGCTGCTTTTTCTCCCCAAACATAAAACCCCTTTTTTGTGGTATTTGGGTTAATGTCAGAAATGTGTAACACATTTTTCATTGCCGAGTGCAACGGATGTTCCTAGTGGATTGTGTATATGTCTCAACCTCGTCGACACTGGAGTCAGACTCCGTGTCGACATCTGTATCTGCCATCTGAGGTAGCGGGCGTTTTTTAGCCCCTGATGGCCTTTGAGACGCCTGGGCAGGCGCGGGCTGAGAAGCCGGCTGTCCCATAGCTGTTACGTCATCCAGCCCTTTACATAAGGAGTTGACACTGTCGGTTAATACCTTCCACTTATCCATCCACTCTGGTGTCGGCCCCACAGGGGGCGACATCACATTTATCGGCATCTGCTCCGCCTCCACGTAACCTTCCTCCTCAAACATGTCGACACAGCCGTACCGACACACCGCACACACACAGGGAATGCTCTGACTGAGGACAGGATCCCACAAAGTCCTTTGGGGAGACAGAGAGAGAGTATGCCAGCACACACCAGAGCGCTATATAATGCAGGGATTAACACTATAACTGAGTGATTTTTCCCCCAATAGCTGCTTGTTTACACAATATTGCGCCTAAATTTGGTGCCCCCCCTCTCTTTTTAACCCTTTGAGCCTGAAAACTACAGGAGAGAGCTTGGGGAGCTGTCTTCCAGCTGCACTGTGAAGAAAAAATGGCGCCAGTGTGCTGAGGGAGATAGCCCCGCCCCTTTTTCGGCTGACTTTTCTCCCGCTTTTTTATGGATTTTGGCAGGGGTATTTATCACATATATAGCCTCTGCGACTATATATTGTGTTTTTTTGCCAGCCAAGGTATTCATATTGCTGCTCAGGGCCCCCCCCCCCCCCCCCCAGCGCCCTGCACCCATCAGTGACCGGAGTGTGAGGTGTGCATGAGGAGCAATGGCGCACAGCTGCAGTGCTGTGCGCTACCTTGTTGAAGACCGAAGTCTTCTGCCGCCGATTTCCAGGACCATCTTCATGCTTTTGGCTCTGTAAGGGGGACGGCGGCGCGGCTCCGGGACCGAACGATCGAGGTCGGGTCCTGTGTTCGATCCCTCTGGAGCTAATGGTGTCCAGTAGCCTAAGAAGCCCAAACTATCTCCAGTCAGGTAAGTTCGCTTCTTCTCCCCTTAGTCCCTAGATATAACATGTGCAGATAGAGTTAGATTTGGGTGGGTTATTTTGTTTCTGTGCAGGGTAAATACTGGCTGCTTTATTTCTACACTGCAATTTAGATTGCAGATTGAACACACCACACCCAAATCTAACTCTCTCTGCACATGTTATATCTGCCTCCCCTGCAGTGCACATGGTTTTGGCCAACTGCTAACAAAGTTCCTGCTGCGATCAACTCGGAATTACCCCCACAGGGACGTGCAGTCAGGGGAGGCAGGGGAGGCAGTGCCTCCCCTGTCATTCTCCCCTGTCATTAATGATTACAATAATATAAAGAAGATACTTATGACACATATTCTGTGTCCTAAGTATATGCTTTATATTATTGTATAATTACTACATTTGAAAACAGGTTACATTTTTTTTTTTAGAGGCACCGAGAGCGGTGCCTCCTGTGTATAATGGCAAAGAGCCGGAAGCGGTGGGTGGGCAGGGGGCGGGGCCAAGGACAGGGCTGTAAAAGCCCATTGAAAAAAATAAGAATTTACTTACCGATAATTCTATTTCTCGTAGTCCGTAGTGGATGCTGGGAACTCCGTAAGGACCATGGGGAATAGCGGCTCCGCAGGAGACGGGGCACAAAAGTAAAAGCTTTAGGACTACCTGGTGTGCACTGGCTCCTCCCCCTATGACCCTCCTCCAAGCCTCAGTTAGGATACTGTGCCCGGACGAGCGTACACAATAAGGAAGGATTTTGAATCCCGGGTAAGACTCATACCAGCCACACCAATCACACCGTACAACCTGTGATCTGAACCCAGTTAACAGCATGATAACAGAGGAGCCTCTGAAAAGATGGCTCACAACAATAATAACCCGATTTTTGTAACAATAACTATGTACAAGTATTGCAGACAATCCGCACTTGGGATGGGCGCCCAGCATCCACTACGGACTACGAGAAATAGAATTATCGGTAAGTAAATTCTTATTTTCTCTGACGTCCTAGTGGATGCTGGGAACTCCGTAAGGACCATGGGGATTATACCAAAGCTCCCAAACGGGCGGGAGAGTGCGGATGACTCTGCAGCACCGAATGAGAGAACTCCAGGTCCTCCTCAGCCAGGGTATCAAATTTGTAGAATTTAGCAAACGTGTTTGCCCCTGACCAAGTAGCTGCTCGGCAAAGTTGTAAAGCCGAGACCCCTCGGGCAGCCGCCCAAGATGAGCCCACCTTCCTTGTGGAATGGGCTTTTACAGATTTTGGCTGTGGCAGGCCTGCCACAGAATGAGCAAGCTGAATTGTACTACAAATCCAACGAGCAATAGTCTGCTTAGAAGCAGGAGCACCCAGCTTGTTGGGTGCATACAGGATAAACAGCGAGTCAGATTTTCTGACTCCAGCCGTCCTGGAAACATATATTTTCAGGGCCCTGACTACATCCAGCAACTTGGAGTCCTCCAAGTCCCTAGTAGCCGCAGGTACCACAATAGGCTGGTTCAAGTGAAACGCTGAAACCACCTTAGGGAGAAATTGAGGACGAGTCCTCAATTCTGCCCTGTCCGTATGAAAAATTAGGTAAGGGCTTTTATAGGATAAAGCCGCCAATTCTGAGACACGCCTGGCTGAAGCCAGGGCTAACAGCATTACCACTTTCCATGTGAGATATTTTAAGTCCACAGTGGAGAGTGGTTCAAACCAACGTGATTTTAGGAACCCCAAAACTACATTGAGATCCCAAGGTGCCACTGGAGGCACAAAAGGAGGCTGTATATGCAGTACCCCCTTGACAAACGTTTGAACTTCAGGAACTGAAGCCAGTTCTTTTTGGAAGAAAATCTACAGGGCCGAAATTTGAACCTTAATGGACCCTAATTTTAGGCCCATAGACAGTCCTGTTTGTACAGTTACATCCTTCCTGGCTTTGATCAGGGTAGGGATGACTTCATCCGGAATGCCTTTTTCCTTCAGGATCCGGCGTTCAACCGCCATGCCGTCAAACGCAGCCGCGGTAAGTCTTGGAACAGACAGAGTCCCTGCTGGAGCAGGTCCTTTCTTAGAGGTAGAGGCCACGGGTCCTCCGTGAGCATCTCTTGAAGTTCCGGGTACCAAGTCCTTCTTGGCCAATCCGGAGCCACGAGTATAGTCCTTACTCCTCTCCTTCTTATGATTCTCAGTACCTTGGGTATGAGAGGCAGAGGAGGGAACACATACACTGACTGGTACACCCACGGTGTTACCAGAGCGTCCACAGCTATTGCCTGAGGGTCCCTTGACCTGGCGCAATACCTGTCTAGTTTTTTGTTGAGGCGGGACGCCATCATGTCCACCTTTGGTTTTTCCCAACGGTTCACAATCATGTGGAAGACTTCTGGGTGAAGTCCCCACTCCCCCGGGTGGAGGTCGTTCCGTGGTCACCAGGACCCAGTCCTGAATGCCGAATCTGCGGCCCTCTAGAAGATGAGCACTCTGCAACCACCACAGGAGAGACACCCTTGTCCTTGGTGACAAGATTATCCGCTGATGCATCTGAAGATGCGACCCGGACCATTTGTCTAGCAGATCCCACTGGAAGATTCTTGCGTGGAATCTGCCGAATGGGATTGCTTCGTAAGAAGCCACCATCTTTCCCAGGACCCTTGTGCATTGATGCACTGAGACTTGGCCTGGCTTTAGGAGATTTCTGACTAGTTCGGATAACTCCCTGGCTTTCTCCTCCGGGAGAAACACCTTTTTCTGGACTGTGTCCAGGATCATCCCTAGGAATAGAAGTCGTGTCGTCGGGATCAGCTGCGATTTTGGAATATTGAGAATCCAACCGTGCTGGCGCAGCACTATCTGAGATAGTGCTACTCCGACTTCCAACTGTTCCCTGGATCTTGCCCTTATCAGGAGATCGTCCAAGTAAGGGATAACTAAAACTCCCTTCCTTCGAAGGAGTATCATCATTTCGGCCATTACCTTGGTAAAGACCCGGGGTGCCGTGGACAATCCAAACGGCAGCGTCTGAAACTGATAGTGACAGTTCTGTACCACAAACCTGAGGTACCCTTGGTGAGAAGGGTAAATTGGGACATGTAGGTAAGCATCTTTGATGTCCAGAGATACCATATAGTCCCCTTCTTCCAGGTTTGCAATCACTGCTCTGAGTGACTCCATCTTGAAGTTGAACCTTTGTATGTAAGTGTTCAAGGATTTTAGGTTTAAAATTGGTCTCACCGAGCCGTCCGGCTTCGGTACCACAAATAGTGTGGAATAGTACCCCTTTCCCTGTTGTAGGAGGGGTACCTTGATTATCACCTGCTGGGAATACAGCTTGTGAATGGCTTCCAATACTGCCTCCCTGTCTGAGGGAGACGTCGGTAAAGCAGACTTTAGAAAACGGCGAGGGGGAGACGTCTCGAATTCCAATTTGTACCCCTGAGATACCACCTGAAGGATCCAGGGGTCCACTTGCGAGTGGGCCCACTGCGCACTGAACTTCTTGAGACGGGCCCCCACCGTGCCTGAGTCCGCTTGTAAAGCCCCAGCGTCATGCTGAGGACTTTGCGGAGGCGGGAGAGGGCTGTTGTTCCTGGGAACTGGCTGTTTGTTGCAGCCTTTTTCCTCTCCCTCTGCCACGGGGCAGAAATGAGGCGCCTTTTGCCCGCTTGCCCTTATGGGGCCGAAAGGACTGCGCCTGATAATATGGCGTCTTCTTTGTTTGAGAAGCTACCTGGGGTAAAAATGTGGATTTTCCAGCAGTTGCCGTGGCTACCAGGTCTGATAGACCTACCCCAAATAACTCCTCCCCCTTATAAGGCAATACTTCCATGTGCCTTTTAGAATCCGCATCACCTGACCACTGCCGCGTCCATAAACCTCTTCTTGCAGAAATGGACAGTGCGCTAACTCTTGATGCCAGTCGGCAAATATCCCTCTGTGCATCACGCATATATAGAAATGCATCCTTCAAATGCTCTATAGTCAGTAATATACTGTCCCTATCTAGGGTATCAATATTTTCAGTCAGGGAATCCGACCACGCCAGGCCCGCACTGCACATCCAGGCTGAGGCGATTGCTGGTCGCAGTATAACACCCGTGTGAGAGTATATACATTTTAGGATATTCTCCAGCTTTCTATCGGCAGGTTCCTTTAGGGCGGCCGTATCAGGAGAGGGTAGTGCTACCTGTTTAGACAAGCGTGTGAGCGCTTTATCCACCCTAGGGGGTGTTTCCAACGTGCCCTATCCTCTGGCGGGAAAGGGTACGATGCCAATAACCTTTTAGGAATTATCAGTTTTTTATCGGGGGAAACCCACGCCTCATCACACACTTCATTTAATTCCTCGGATACAGGAAAAACTACAGGCAGTTTTTTCTCACCAAACATAATACCCTTTTTAGTGGTACTTGTATTATCAGATATATGCAATACATTTTTTATTGCTTCAATCATGTAACGTGTGGCCCTAGTGGAAGTCACGTTTGTCTCCTCATCATCGAAACTGGAGTCAGTATCCATGTCTGTGTCTGCCATTTGAGGTAACGGGCGTTTTAAAGCCCCTGATGGCGTTTGAGACCCCTGGACAGGCACAAGCTGAGTAGCCGGCTGTCTCATGTCGTCAACTGTCTGTCGTAAGGAGCTGACACTGTCACGCAATTCCTTCCACAAGCTCAGCCACTCAGGTGTCGACTCCCTAGGGGGTGACAACTGTATAATAGGCAATTGCTCCGCCTCCATCTCATTTTCCTCCTCAAACATGTCGACACAATCGTACCGACACACCGCACACACACAGGGAATGCTCTGATAGAGGACAGGACCCCACTAGCCCTTTGGGGAGACAGAGGGAGAGTTTGCCAGCACACACCAGAGCGCTATATATATACAGGAATACCACTATAAAATGTGCTTTTCCCTTTATAGCTGCTGTTAGTATAAAACTGCGCCAAATTAGTGCCCCCCTCTCTTTTTTACCCTTTTCTGTAGTGCAGGACTGCAGGGGAGAGTCAGGGAGACGTCCTTCCAGCGGAGCTGTGATGGAAAATGGCGCCCGTGTGCTGAGGAGATAGGCTCCGCCCCCTTCTCGGCGGCCTTTTCTCCCGCTTTTTAGGTGAGTTCTGGCAGGGGTTAAAATACACCCATATAGCCCTGGGGGTTATATGTGGTGTATTTATGCCAGCCAAGGTGTTTTACATTGCTGCTCAGGGCGCCCCCCCCTAGCGCCCTGCACCCTCAGTGACCGGAGTGTGAAGTGTGCTGAGTAACAATGGCGCACAGCTGCAGTGCTGTGCGCTACCTTGTTGAAGACTGATGTCTTCTGCCGCCGATTTTTTCGGACCTTTTCTTGCTTCTGGCTCTGTAAGGGGGCCGGCGGCGCGGCTCCGGGACCGAGCTCCGAGGCTGGGCCTGTGTTCGGTCCCTCTGGAGCTAATGGTGTCCAGTAGCCTAAGAAGCCCAATCCACTCTGCACGCAGGTGAGTTCGCTTCTTCTCCCCTTAGTCCCTCGATGCAGTGAGCCTGTTGCCAGCAGGTCTCACTGAAAATAAAAAACCTAAAACTAAACTTTCACTAAGAAGCTCAGGAGAGCCCCTAGTGTGCACCCTTCTCGGCCGGGCACAAAAATCTAACTGAGGCTTGGAGGAGGGTCATAGGGGGAGGAGCCAGTGCACACCAGGTAGTCCTAAAGCTTTTACTTTTGTGCCCAGTCTCCTGCGGAGCCGCTATTCCCCATGGTCCTTACGGAGTTCCCAGCATCCACTAGGACGTCAGAGAAAACAGGATAAGCGGCACCAGTGTGAGTGCCGCAGTGATAGGGGCGTGCTTTCAGCCCATATGAAAGCACGCCCCTGTCGCTGATGCACATATGATTGGGCACTAGACATTGAGCTTACCCGCTGGCCGCTTCTGTTCCTCCGGCCAGACCCTCTGCAGCTCCGCCGAAGAGACCCTGGCGGCCTCTGCTCCCCTGACCTCTCCTAACTAGTGGCTGTATAGAGCAACGGGCGCCGGTGAACTCACTGCCGCTAATCACCAGCTCCCCGCCGGCGCCTCTCATCAAGCTTCCCCCTCTCCGCTTATCTCCCCCCGGCTCACTGATGGTCCCGCACATCCCCCTCCTCCCGCTCACCACCACTGGGTGCCGCACATCAAGCCACCGCCGCTCACCGCTGCCTTCCCCCTCGGCTCAGCTATGGTGCCGCTCACCCCCCAGGCTCAGCGATGGTCCCACAAATCACCCCCGCTCCCCCCTCCCCCCCCCCCGCTCAGCAATGGTCCCGCAAATCACCCCCCTCCCCCCCCGCTCACCCACTGTCCGGCAAATCACCCCCCCCCCCTCATTGTTGGGTGCCGACCCCCCCCCCGCCCCACAATGGCCCCGCAAATCACACCCCTCGCTCACCCCACCCGCTGAAATAACCCAAACCCCCCCCCCCCAATCACCCCCACCGCTGCCCCCCCCTCGGCTCAGCTATGGTGCTGCTCACCCCCCCCCCCCCCCCTTCCCCGCTCAGCAATGGTCCTGGAAATCAAACAAATAACCCCCCCCCCCCCCCGTTCACCGCTGGGTGCTGCTTACACCCCCCCCCCCCCCTGCGCTCAGCGATTGACCCGCAAATCACCCCCCCCCCCCCCACTCATCACTGGGTGCCGCACGTCAAGCCACCGCCGCTCACCGCTGCCCCCCCCCCTCGGCTCAGCAAATAACACCCCTTGCTCACCGCTGGGTGCCGATCCACCCGCCCCGCTCAGCACCCACAGCTCACCTCTTATCACCCCCAGGCGCCCCACCCCCTGCTCATCACCCACAGCTCACCTCTCATCACCCCCAGGCACCCCACCCCCTGCTCATCACCCACAGCTCACCTCTCATCACCCCCAGGCACCCCACCCCCTGCTCATCACCCACAGCTCACCTCTCATCACCCCCAGGCACACCCCCCTGCTTATCACCCCCCCATCACCCCCAGTTTAGCGCAGCTCCCTGCTCATATTCCCCCCCCTTCCTCACTGACACCCGCCGTCTACCTGCCAGCTTAGCTGAGCTGAGCTGTTAGCTGGAGGGAGCGCAGGGGAAGCTGTAATGCCGGGCCCGGGGCTTCACTGACACTATCCTGCACTCACCCCCAGCTGGCGGCCCATTGAGTGTCAGTTGGGGGAAGCTGCAGTGCTGTGCCTGGGGCTCCGCTGAGACTGCTGCACTCACCCCCGTGGCAACTCATGTGATGTATGTATACACCACATGAGCCGTCAGCTTGGGTGAGCGCAGCATAGTCATACACCAGATGAGCCACCAGCGGGGGTGAGCGGGTGACTACAAGGACCTGTATATGGCCGGGTTGCCCCTCATCATTTTCCGTGGGTGCATGCTATTTTGCCTTCTCTCCCCTCAGCTCCATCCCTCCCCCCAAGCGGCTCTTCCGTAGTGTAACGTGTATAAGCGGCTCTCCTGTGGTGTGACGTGTGTAAGCGACTCTCCTGTGGTGTGACGTGTATAAGCGTCTCTTCCGTAGTGTAGCGTGTATAAGCGGCTCTCCTGTGGTGTGACGTGTGTAAGCGGCTCTCCTGTGGTGTGACGTGTGTAAGCGACTCTCCTGTGGTGTGACGTGTATAATCGTCTCTTCCGTAGTGTAGCGTGTATAAGCGGCTCTCCTGTGGTGTGACGTGTGTAAGCGACTCTCCTGTGGTGTGACGTGTATAATCGTCTCTTCCGTAGTGTAGCGTGTATAAGCGGCTCTCCTGTGGTGTGACGTGTGTAAGCGACTCTCCTGTGGTGTGACGTGTATAAGCGTCTCTTCCGTAGTGTAGCGTGTATAAGCGGCTCTCCTGTGGTGTGACGTGTGTAAGCGACTCTCCTGTGGTGTGACGTGTATAAGCGTCTCTTCCGTAGTGTAGCGTGTATAACCGGCTCTTCTGTGGTGTACTGCTCCTGATAGGCTGCCGGTCTGCAGCAGATTTGAAAGAGTAGCGCCGCAGTCATAGGAGCCGCAGTGCCGCCAACCACAGCCTCCTCTTTACACCGCTGCCACCCTCTGCCTCCTCGCTATACCTCCGCCACCCTCAGCCGTGCGGCCGGCCTCAGTCCTTCTCTCCACCTCTGCCTCCTCCGAACCATGCCAACCACAGCATCCTCATCCACTGCACTGCAGACCACTGCATCCTCAGCACCGCCGCTACTAAAGAGGTAATCTTACCCTGCTGCCTTTCTCTCTCCCTAGTCCCTACTGTATGCTGTCACTTTCCATGTCCCTCTCCATGTCACTCCCCCTTTCCCTATGTCCCTGCTGTCACTTTCCATGTCCCTCTCTGTCACTCTCTCTGTCCCTGCTGTCACTTTCCCTAAATTCCGGCTCATTCTGCGTGCTACAATGTGAATTTCGGCTCATTCAGTGTGCTACAATGTGAATTTCGGCTCATTCAGTGTGCTACAATGTGAATTTCGGCTCATTCAGTGTGCTACAATGTGAATTCCGGCTCATTCAGTGTGCTACAATGTGAATTCCGGCTCATTCAGTGTGCTACAATGTGAATTCCGGCTCATTCAGTATGCTACAATGTGAATTCTGGCTCATTCAGTATGCTACAATGTGAATTTCGGCTCATTCAGTGTGCTACAATGTGAATTTCGGCTCATTCAGTGTGCTACAATGTGAATTTCGGCTCATTCAGTTTGCTACAATGTGAATTCCGGCTCATTCAGTATGCTACAATGTGAATGTCGGCTCATTCAGTGTGCTACAATGTGAATTTCGGCTCATTCAGTGTACTACAATGTGAATTTCGGCTCATTCAGTGTACTACAATGTGAGTTTCGGCTCATTCAGTGTGCTACAATGTAAATTTCGGCTCATTCAGTGTGCTACAATGTGAATTTCGGCTCATTCAGTGTGCTACAATGTGAATTTCGGCTCATTCTGTGTGCTACAATGTGAATTTCGGCTCATTCATTGTGCTACAATGTGAATTTCAGCTCATTCAGTGTGCTACAATGTGAATTTCAGCTCATTCTGTGTGCTATAATGTGAATTTCGGCTTATACCGTGTGCTATAATGTGAATTTCGGCTCATTCAGTGTGCTACAATGTGAATGTCGGCTCAGTCAGTGTGCTACAATGTGAATTTCGGCTCATTCAGTGTGCTACAATGTGAATTTCGGCTCATTCAGTGTGCTACAATGTGAATTCCGGCTCATTCAGTGTGCTACAATGTGAATTTCAGCTCATTCTGTGTGCTATAATGTGAATTTCGGCTCATACCGTGTGCTATAATGTGAATTTCGGCTTATACTCTGTGCTATAATGTGAATTTCGGCTCATACCGTGTGCTATAATGTGAATTTCGGCTCATTCTGTGTGGAATAATGTGAAATGGGCACCAATACTAGACAGTATAAGGGGTTCTACTATTGTAGTGTATAATAAGAATTTACTTACCGATAATTCTATTTCTCGGAGTCCGTAGTGGATGCTGGGGTTCCTGAAAGGACCATGGGGAATAGCGGCTCCGCAGGAGACAGGGCACAAAAAAGTAAAGCTTTACTAGGTCAGGTGGTGTGCACTGGCTCCTCCCCCTATGACCCTCCTCCAGACTCCAGTTAGGTACTGTGCCCGGACGAGCATACACAATAAGGGAGGCATTTTGAATCCCGGGTAAGACTCATACCAGCCACACCAATCACACCGTACAACTTGTGATCTAAACCCAGTTAACAGTATGACAACAGAAAGGGCCTCTTAAAGATGGCTCCTTAACAATAACCCGAATTAGTTAACAATAACTATGTACAAGTATTGCAGATAATCCGCACTTGGGATGGGCGCCCAGCATCCACTACGGACTCCGAGAAATAGAATTATCGGTAAGTAAATTCTTATTTTCTCTATCGTCCTAAGTGGATGCTGGGGTTCCTGAAAGGACCATGGGGATTATACCAAAGCTCCCAAACGGGCGGGAGAGTGCGGATGACTCTGCAGCACCGAATGAGAGAACTCCAGGTCCTCCTTTGCCAGGGTATCAAATTTGTAAAATTTTACAAACGTGTTCTCCCCCGACCACGTAGCTGCTCGGCAGAGTTGTAATGCCGAGACCCCTCGGGCAGCCGCCCAAGATGAGCCCACCTTCCTTGTGGAGTGGGCTTTTACAGTTTTAGGCTGTGGCAGGCCTGCCACAGAATGTGCAAGTTGAATTGTGTTACAAATCCAACGAGCAATCGACTGCTTAGAAGCAGGTGCGCCCAACTTGTTGGGTGCATACAATATAAACAGCGAGTCAGATTTTCTGACTCCAGCCGTCCTTGCAATGTATATTTTTAAGGCTCTGACAACGTCCAACAACTTGGAGTCCTCCAAGTCGCTAGTGGCCGCAGGCACCACAATAGGTTGGTTCAGATGAAATGCTGATACCACTTTAGGGAGAAAATGCGGACGAGTCCGCAGTTCTGCCCTATCCGAATGGAAGATTAGATAAGGACTTTTATAAGATAAAGCCGCCCATTCAGATACTCTCCTGGCAGAGGCCAGGGCTAGTAACATAGTCACTTTCAATGTGAGATATTTCAAATCCACCTTTTTCAATGGTTCAAACCAATGGGATTTGAGGAAATCTAAAACTACATTTAGATCCCACGGTGCCACCGGAGGCACCACAGGAGGCTGTATATGCAGTACTCCCTTGACAAAAGTCTGGACCTCAGGGACAGAGGCCAATTCTTTTTGGAAGAATATTGACAGGGCCGAAATTTGAACCTTAATGGATCCCAATTTGAGACCCATAGATAATCCTGATTGCAGGAAATGTAGGAAACGACCCAGTTGGAATTCCTCCGTCGGAACCCTCCGATCCTCGCACCACGCTACATATTTTCGCCAAATGCGGTGATAATGTTTCACGGTGACTTCCTTCCGTGCCTTAATCAAGGTAGGAATGACTTCTTCTGGAATGCCTTTCCCTTTTAGGATCTGGCGTTCAACCGCCATGCCGTCAAACGCAGCCGCGGTAAGTCTTGAAAAAGACAGGGACCCTGCTGTAGCAGGTCCCTTCTCAGAGGTAGAGGCCACGGTTCGTCCGTGAGCATCTCTTGAAGTTCCGGATACCAAGTCCTTCTCGGCCAATCCGGAACCACTAGTATTGTTCTTACTCTTCTTTGCCGTATGATCTTCAATACCTTTGGTATGAGCGGCAGAGGAGGAAACACATACACTGACTGGTACACCCAAGGAGTTACCAGTGCGTCCACAGCTATTGCCTGTGGATCTCTTGACCTGGCGCAATATTTGTCCAGTTTCTTGTTGAGGCGAGACGCCATCATGTCTACAATTGGTCTTTCCCAACGGTCTATTAACATGTTGAAGACTTCTGGATGTAGACCCCACTCTCCCGGATGAAGATCGTGTCTGCTGAGGAAGTCTGCTTCCCAGTTGTCCACGCCCGGGATGAACACTGCTGACAGTGCTATCACGTGATTCTCCGCCCAGCGAAGAATCTTGACAGCTTCTGCCATTGCACTCCTGCTTCTTGTGCCGCCCTGCCTGTTTACATGGGCGACCGCCGTGATGTTGTCCGACTGAATCAACACCGGCTTTCCTTGCAGGAGAAGTTCCGCCTGGCTTAGAGCATTGTAGATTGCTCTTAGTTCCAGAATGTTTATGTGAAGAGACTTTTCCAGACTCGTCCATACTCCCTGGAAGTTTCTTCCTTGTGTGACTGCTCCCCAGCCTCTCAGGCTGGCGTCCGTGGTCACCAGGATCCAATCCTGAATGCCGAATCTGCGGCCTTCTAATAGGTGAGCCTTCTGCAACCACCACAGAAGTGACACCCTTGTCTTTGGTGACAGGGTTATTCGCAGGTGCATCTGCAGATGCGACCCTGACCATTTGTCCAACAGATCCCTTTGGAATATTCTTGCCTGGAATCTGCCGAATGGAATTGCTTCGTAAGAAGCCACCATTTTTCCCAGGACTCTTGTGCATTGATGTACTGACACTTTTCCTGGTTTTAGGAGGTTCCTGACCAGATCGGATAACTCCTTGGCTTTTTCCTCTGGAAGGAAAACCTTTTTCTGAACCGTGTCCAGAATCATTCCTAGGAACAGCAGACGAGTTGTCGGGATTAAATGGGATTTTGGAATATTCAGAATCCACCCGTGTTGTCTTAGCACCGCTTGAGATAGTGCTAAAGCTGTCTCCAGCTGTTCTCTGGACCTTGCCCTTATTAGGAGATCGTCCAAGTATGGGATAACTAATACGCCTTTTCTTCGAAGAAGAATCATCATCTCGGCCATTACCTTGGTAAAGACCCTAGGCGCCGTGGACAATCCGAACGGCAGCGTCTGAAACTGATAGTGACAGTTTTTGAACAATGAACCTGAGGTACCCCTGGTGTGCGGGGTAAATCGGAACGTGTAGATACGCATCCTTGATGTCCAAGGATACCATAAAGTCCCCTTCTTCCAGGTTCGCTATCACTGCTCTGAGTGACTCCATCTTGAACTTGAACTTTTTTATGTAGAGGTTCAAGGACTTCAGATTTAGAATAGGCCTTACCGAGCCATCCGGCTTCGGTACCACAAATAGAGTGGAATAATACCCCTTTCCTTGTTGTAATAGGGGTACTTTGACTATCACCTGCTGAGCGTACAGCTTGTGAATGGCTTCCAACACCCTCTCCCTTTCGGAAGAGACGGTTGGTAAGGCAGACTTCAGGAAACGATGAGGAGGATCCGTCTCTAATTCCAACCTGTACCCCTGAGATATTATCTGCAGGATCCAGGGGTCTACCTGCGAGTGAGCCCACTGCGCGCTGTAATTTTTGAGACGGCCCCCCACTGTCCCCGAGTCCGCTTGAGAGGCCCCAGCGTCATGCTGAGGTTTTTGCAGGAGCCGGGGAGGGCTTCTGTTCCTGGGAAGGAGCTGCCTGTTGGTGTCTCTTCCCTCTTCCTCTGCCTCGTGGCAGGTACGACAAGCCCTTTGCTCTCTTATTTTTGTAGGAGCGAAAAGGCTGCGGTTGAAAGGTCGGTGCCTTTCTCTGTTGGGGAGTGACTTGAGGTAAAAAAGTGGATTTCCCGGCAGTAGCCGTGGCCACCAAGTCTGATAGACCAACTCCAAATAACTCCTCCCCTTTATACGGCAAAACCTCCATGTGACGTTTTGAATCCGCATCGCCTGTCCACTGTCGTGTCCATAAGGCTCTTCTGGCTGAAATGGACATAGCACTCACCCGAGATGCCAGTGTGCAAATATCCCTCTGTGCATCACGCATATAGATAAATGCATCCTTTATTTGTTCTAACGACAGTAAAACATTGTCCCTATCTAGGGTATCAATATTTTCAATCAGGGATTCTGACCAAACTACTCCAGCACTGCACATCCAGGCAGTTGCTATAGCTGGTCGTAGTATAACACCTGCATGTGTGTATATATTCTTTTGAATAACTTCCATCTTTCTATCTGATGGATCCTTAAGTGCGGCCGTCTCAGGAGAGGGTAACGCCACTTGTTTGGATAAGCGTGTGAGCGCCTTGTCCACCTTAGGGGGTGTTTCCCAGCGCGCCCTAACCTCTGGCGGGAAAGGGTATAATGCCAATAACTTTTTTGAAATTATCAACTTTTTATCAGGAGCAACCCACGCTTCATCACACACGTCATTTAATTCTTCTGATTCAGGAAAAACTGTTTGTAGTTTTTTCACACCATACATAATACCCTGTTTTACGGTATCTGTAGTATCAGCTAAATGTAACGTCTCCTTCATTGCCAAAATCATATAACGTGTGGCCCTACTGGAAAATACGTTTGAATTTCTACCGTCGTCACTGGAATCAGTGCCCGTGTCTGGGTCTGTGTCGACCGACTGAGGCAAAGGGCGTTTTACAGCCCCTGACGGTGTTTGAGGCGCCTGGACAGGCATTAATTGATTGTCCGGCCGCCTCATGTCCTCAACTGACTGTTTAAGGGAAGATAAACCATCACGTAATTCCACAAATAAAGGCATCCATTCTGGTGTCGACCCCCTGGGGGGTGACATCTGCATATTTGGCAATTGCTCCGCCTCCACACCAATATCGTCCTCATACATGTCGACACCACGTACCGACACACACCGCAAACTCACAGGGAATGCTCTAATGAAGACAGGACCCACTAGCCCTTTTGGGGAGACAGAGGGAGAGTCTGCCAGCACACACCACAAAGCGCTATATATACAAGGGATATCCTTATATTAAGTGCTCCCTTATAGCTGCTTTAATATATATATATATAGCCATTAATGTGCCCCCCCTCTCTGTTTTACCCTGTTTCTGTAGTGCAGTGCAGGGGAGAGACCTGGGAGCCGTTCTGACCAGCGGAGCTGTGACAGAAAATGGCGCCGTGTGCTGAGGAGATAGGCCCCGCCCCTTTTTCGGCGGGTTCTTCTCCCGCTATTTTTCCAGTCAGGCAGGGGTTAAATATCTCCATATAGCCCCTATGGGCTATATGTGAGGTATTTTTAGCCTTGTATAAGGTTTATATTTGCCTCTCAGAGCGCCCCCCCCCAGCGCTCTGCACCCTCAGTGACTGCCCAGTGAAGTGTGCTGAGAGGAAAATGGCGCACAGCTGCAGTGCTGTGCGCTACCTTATGAAGACTGAGGAGTCTTCAGCCGCCGGTTTCCGGACCTCTTCACGCTTCAGCATCTGCAAGGGGGTCGGCGGCGCGGCTCCGGGACCGGACTCCACGGCTGGGCCTGTGTTCGATCCCTCTGGAGCTAATGGTGTCCAGTAGCCAAGCAGCAAATCCACTCTGCATGCAGGTGAGTTTACTACTTTCCCCCTAAGTCCCACGTTGCAGTGATCCTGTTGCCAGCAGGACTCACTGTAAAGAAAAAAACCTAAACTAAACTTTCTCTAAGCAGCTCTTTAGGAGAGCCACCTAGATTGCACCCTTCTCGTTCGGGCACAAAATCTAACTGGAGTCTGGAGGAGGGTCATAGGGGGAGGAGCCAGTGCACACCACCTGACCTAGTAAAGCTTTACTTTTTTGTGCCCTGTCTCCTGCGGAGCCGCTATTCCCCATGGTCCTTTCAGGAACCCCAGCATCCACTTAGGACGATAGAGAAAAGGGGTATATGGTGTGGTAAACTACACTGAAGGACACGCCCCCTGATCCGTAGCGCACGCTCCTTCGGCGCGTACATAATTGCATCCTTCACTTTTCCGTATCCCCACTTCAAAATTCCACTTCAACCACTGTGAGGGATGGTATCAGAATCCTGGCGCTTGAGATGACGACTGTCAGAATACCGACAGCGTCATCCCGATGTGCAGGATCCCGACAACTCCCCCAAACCCTACAGCCTTTTTCTAAACTGCGCCAGGTAGAGCCCATTCCTAGACTGGTACTGCTGGCCAGGGATGACTCTACTTGTCTCCAGCCTCCACCACAAGCAGCAGCTCAGCTGTTGGGAAACCTGCTGCTGCTGGCGGAGAATGGAGGTGAGCAGAGCCCATACCCTCCAACATTTTACACAGAAAAATCGGTACAAATCCGAAAAAGGGGCGTGGCCGCGTGTAAAGGGGCGTGGCCACGCCCCTTTTCCTATACTTTCAATGGAAGTTTGGAGAGGCAAAAATCGGTACAGACCATGAAAAAAAGGTACTGTACCTATTAAAAAGGTACAGTTGGAGGGTATGAGAGTCTGTCCCCATGCTGTCCGAGAGGAGGCTCCAGAATCTGCCCCCTACTGCTGTAGTGCAGGTAGGAGACACAAGCACAGCAGGCACAGCCAGGGGTGGCGATGACATGATATAGTGCTATGGATTGTATGAGGAAGGGGGCCCCAAATCTGTGTGTTGCTTAGGGGTCTAAACTCACCTCTGGCAGCAGACATAGAGGCGGTTTTAGTGGGCATGCCTCACCAGCCACTGACCTCACCGCACGCCACTGCTTTATCAGGGGATGTACTAAAAGGATGATCACAGAAAGGGATGATCGGGATGATTACACGCAGTTCACCTCCAAGACACTAGATGTCAGAATTTTTTACTTAATTTAAAGATTTTACAAACAAAAAAAACATCATATAACATCAAATTTTATGTAAGTCAGGCCCAAAAAGAGACTTATAATATATTTATAATTTGCAGTAAAAAGTACATTATCCCACATTTATTATATAGTATAATATATGTACACATACACAGTGATCGCGCTGATCCAAAAAAAAAGTGGGTCCCAGGGACCCCTCACTTTCAAAAATTGGGGTCCTACCGTTCTTTTTCTGGGTCCCATCGGAATAAAGGTTCTTATTAATCTTAATCTTGTTTGGACATTACAAAAGTTTTGCAAGGTGGGGGGATGGGGTGACAGTGCTGCTGGGCTGTGTAGCATGCAGGACACCCTGCACCAGAGCTGTAAGTAGACATTTTGGTGCCCTAGGCATGAAGTGAATTGGTGTTCCACCTGCGAGATAGGAAAGGGTAGGCAGTGCGCGCCGAAGGCGCGCTGCAAAATTTAAGGGGCGTGGCTTCATGCGGAAGGGGCGTGACTACATAATAGTGCCAATTCACATCACACCACACAGAAGTGCCGCTTATACACATTGCACCAGGTAGAGCACGTTATACACAATGCGTCCGGTAGTGCATGTTATATACATTGCACCAGGTAAAGCAAATATAAACACTGCACAAGGTAGAGCACGTTATACACAATGCGCCAGGTAGAGCACGTTATACACATTGCGCCAGGTAGAACACTTAGACACACTGCACCAGGTAAAGCACATATAAAACATTGCACCAGGTAGAGCACGTTATACACATTGCGCCGGGCAGAGCACGTTATACACATTGCGCCGGGCAGAGCACGTTATACACATTGCGCCGGGCAGAGCACGTTACACACAATGTGCCGGGCAGAGCACGTTATACACATTGCGCCGGGTAGAGCACGTTATACACATTGCGCCGGGCAGAGCACGTTACACACAATGTGCCGGGCAGAGCACGTTATACACATTGCGCCGGGTAGAGCACGTTATACACATTGCGCCGTGCAGAGCTCGTTACACACAATGCGCCGGGCAGAGCACGTTATACACATTGCGCCGGGTAGAGCACGTTATACACATTGCGCCGTGCAGAGCTCGTTACACACAATGCGCCGGGTAGAGCACGTTATACACATTGCAACAGGTAGAGCACGTTATACACATTGCAGCAGGTAGAGCACATTATATACATTGCGCCGGGCAGAGCACGTTACACACAATGCGCCGGGTAGAGCACGTTATACACATTGCAGCAGGTAGAGCACGTTATACACATTGCAGCGGGTAGAGCACGTTACACACAATGCGCCAGGTAGAGCACGTTATACACATTGCGCCAGGTAGAGCACGTTATACACATTGCGCCAGGTAGAGCACGTTACACACATTGCACCAGGTGACCACTTAGGGACATTGTAGCCACCATCTTGGACCCCCAGTTGTCGTCCCCAGACACAGTGATCACGGGTGTCAGTGGAGGGGGTGTCAGATGGGTGTGTGTATAATGGGCAGTGTGAACACGTTGTGGGGAGTGTGTATGATTGGCACTGTGTGTGTATGATTGGCACTGTGTGTGTATAATGGGCAATGTGTGGGTATTGGGGGTGTGTATGATGGGCACTGTGTGGTTGGTGGGGTGCATGTGATGGCACTGTGTGGCTATGGAGGGTGTATGGAGGGTGTGGGTATATGGGGGTGGGGCTGGCCAATGTGTGCATTTGTGTTGGTGTATGCTGGGCACTGCCCCCACCCCCAGTGTTTGAATCGTTAGCTGCTGCCATCCCAATTACCCATATGTTTATTACTAACATGAATCCTCCATGCCAGGTGCTGCTTGAAATTCTTCTCTTCAGATCCTTACTGCTGTGGGCGGGATGTAGTAACCTCTTCTACAGCATTAACAGGCTTTCTCTGCGGCCACCCGTCTCCTCCCCGTCCCAGCCCTGCTATTCGCTTTTACCCCCCACCGCCGCGGGCACTCAGGACTCAGCGTTGTAAGTGCCGCGCTGAGCCTTTGAATCCACCGGCGCATGACCCCGCATCCTGAGTGGCCGCGGCGGTGAGGGGGGAGAAGTGAATAGCAGCGGTGGGACGGGGAGGAGACGGGAGGCTGCAGAGAGAGCCTGTTAACGCTGCAATTCGGGCCGCCTTCTGAGTACGGGTGCCGGCGCTGCATACAGGAGTAAAAGGCACCAACAGCTCCTCCTCCCCGTCTACTAGCCCTCCCGGAAGCCCGGCTATTGGAGGGGTTTGAGAGGGAGAGCTCTGTGTATACATGTGATTGGCCGCTGGACCTGGCACCACAGGATTGGCCGCTGGACCTGGCACCACAGGATTGGCCGCTGGACCCAGAGACATCAATGAAGCCACAAGATTGGCAGCGGGACCCGCGGAGAGATCAAAGGAGCTACAGGACGGCCTACAACGGAGCGCGTCCCCAGGGACGCACTCATTTTGTAAAAGAGAGTCCCCGATCCTCATTATGGGGTAAAATACGCGCTATAGCGCGTTTTTGCGATCACTGCATACACATACCATTGCATAAGGTGTTAAAGTACACCTAATTTCTGTTTTATAAACTGTATAAAAATCGATTAAAATTTACATTGGATGACCGCGTTATAATCACATTTCCGTATACCTGGGACTGTTTTCTATGCGTTTCCAGTGGGATGATGGCTATATCTTTTTTATTTATGTGGGATGATCACGTTTTTAGCGCAGATATACATACCTGGGACTGTTTTCTATGCGTTTCCAGTGGGATGATGGCTATATCTTTTTTATTTACGTGGGATGATCACGTTTTAAGCGCAGATATACTTACCTGGGACTGTTTTCTATGCGTTTCCAGTGGGATAATGGCTATATCCTTTTGATTTACGTGGGATGATCACGTTTTACGTTAAAACATGATCATCCCACGTAAATCAAAAAGATATAGCCATTATCCCACTGGAAACGCATAGAAAACAGTCCCAGGTATGTATATCTGCGCTAAAAACGTGATCATCCCACGTAAATCAAAAATATATAGCCATAATCCCACTGGAAACGCATAGAAAACAGTCCCAGGTATGTATATTTGCGCTAAAAACGTGATCATCCCACATAAATAAAAAAGATATAGCCATAATCCCACTGGAAACGCATAGAAAACAGTCCCAGGTATGTATATTTGCGCTAAAAACGTGATCATCCCACATAAATAAAAAAGATATAGCCATAATCCCACTGGAAACGCATAGAAAACAGTCCCAGGTATGTATATCTGCGCTGAAAACGTGATCATCCCACGTAAATAAAAAAGATTAAGCCATAATCCCACTGGAAACGCATAGAAAACAGTGACAGGTAAGTATATCTGCGCTAAAAACGTGATCATCCCACATAAATAAAAAAGATATAGCCATCATCCCACTGGAAACGCATAGAAAACTGTCCCAGGTATGTAAATTTGCGCTAAAAACGTGATCATCCCACATAAATAAAAAAGATATAGCCATCATCCCACTGGAAACGCATAGAAAACAGTCCCAGGTATGTATATTTGCGCTAAAAACGTGATCATCCCACGTAAATAAAAAAGATATAGCCATCATCCCACTGGAAATGCATAGAAAACTGTCCCAGGTATGTATATCTGCGCTAAAAATGTGATCATCCCACGTAAATAAAAAAGATTAAGCCATAATCCCACTGGAAACGCATAGAAAACAGTGACATGTAAGTATATCTGCGCTAAAAACGTGATCATCCCACATAAATAAAAAAGATATAGCCATCATCCCACTGGAAACGCATAGAAAACAGTCCCAGGTATGTATATCTGCGCTAAAAACGTGATCATCCCACGTAAATAAAAAAGATTAAGCCATAATCCCACTGGAAACGCATAGAAAACAGTGACAGGTAAGTATATCTGCGCTAAAAACGTGATCATCCCAATTAAATAAAAAAGATATAGCCATCATCCCACTGGAAACGCATAGAAAACAGTCCCAGGTATGTATATCTGCGCTAAAAACGTGATCATCCCACATAAATAAAAAAGATGAAGCCATAATCCCACTGGAAACGCATAGAAAACAGTGACAGGTAAGTATATCTGCGCTAAAAACGTGATCATCCCACATAAATCAAAAAGATATAGCCATTATCCCACTGGAAATGCATTGAAAACAGTCCCAGGTATGTATATTTGCGCTAAAAACGTGATCATCCCACATAAATAAAAAAGATATAGCCATAATCCCACTGGAAACGCATAGAAAACAGTCCCAGGTATGTATATTTGCGCTAAAAACGTGATCATCCCACATAAATAAAAAAGATATAGCCATCATCCCACTGGAAACGCATAGAAAACAGTCCCAGGTATGTATATTTGCGCTAAAAACGTGATCATCCCACGTAAATAAAAAAGATATAGCCATCATCCCACTGGAAACGCATAGAAAACAGTCCCAGGTATGTATATCTGCGCTAAAAACGTGATCATCCCACGTAAATAAAAAAGATTAAGCCATAATCCCACTGGAAACGCATAGAAAACAGTGACAGGTATGTATATCTGCGCTAAAAACGTGATCATCCCACATAAATAAAAAAGATATAGCCATCATCCCACTGGAAACGCATAGAAAACAGTCCCAGGTATGTATATCTGCGCTAAAAACGTGATCATCCCACGTAAATAAAAAAGATTAAGCCATAATCCCACTGGAAATGCATAGAAAACAGTGACAGGTATGTATATCTGCGCTAAAAACGTGATCATCCCACATAAATAAAAAAGATATAGCCATCATCCCACTGGAAACGCATAGAAAACTGTCCCAGGTATGTAAATTTGCGCTAAAAACATGATCATCCCACATAAATAAAAAAGATATAGCCATCATCCCACTGGAAACGCATAGAAAACTGTCCCAGGTATGTATATCTGTGCTAAAAACGTGATCATCCCACATAAATAAAAAAGATATAGCCATCATCCCACTGGAAACGCATAGAAAACAGTCCCAGGTATGTATATCTGTGCTAAAAACGTGATCATCCCACATAAATAAAAAAGATATAGCCATCATCCCACTGGAAACGCATAGAAAACTGTCCCAGGTATGTATATCTGTGCTAAAAACGTGATCATCCCACATAAATAAAAAAGATATAGCCATCATCCCACTGGAAACGCATAGAAAACAGTCCCAGGTATGAAAATGGTAGAGGGTGCCAGGACTCAATATTGATATTAGGATGCTGGTTTCCTTATTTAATTATATGGCTTTGTTGATATAAACCGATGCAGAAACAATATAAATGCTGTAACTATTTTTTTTAACTATGAGTATATCATTTAAAAGCTTTATGTGCTTGCTGTAGTTTGTAAATTCTCAGTTGAGGTAAAAAAAATATAGTGACATCTAGAGGTGTGAATAGGAACTACAGGCAATCATCCCGATCATCCCTTTCTGTGATCATCCTTTTAGTACATCCCCTTTATCAGGTGTCAAATTTGTAGCGCAAGTCAATTTAACCCTGGCCAAAAGTTTTTTTTTGTTACAGGCAAAATACAATTCAGATTTGTGTAAGGGAAATTACTTTTGTTTATACATTATTAACGGAGTGATCCAATTTTATTTTGGAGCTCGAATAAGAAGCATATTGTAGAAAATCACCGTGATCCAGCACCCGCCGCCGCCCAGGGGGGGAGAATGACAGAGGGTTGTGTTGTGTCTATAAGACTCGCTGCACGTGACGCGGTTCAGCTGCCGCCGCCGTCGTCACGCAGTCACGCACCCGGCTGGGAATCTCCCTGCTTGCTCTAGGGGGCGGGCACCGGTGAGGTAATGTGACGCGCATCACACGGGGGCGTCCCGGAGCTCGGTGTTGACGGTGTGCGGGATAGTACCGGAAGGAAACAACGCTTAGAGGACAGCAGCTCACCGACAGCAGCACAACGCTTAGAGGACAGCAGCTCAGGTGAGGAGCCTCCGCCTGTCCCACCACCTTTGTGTATATACCCCCTACCCCCCGTGACACCTGCAGCTATTCTGCCTGTCAACCCATCATTCCCGCTGCCCCTCTGCGTGTGTATGTCATCTGTCACACGCCAATATTCTGTACTTCAGCAAAATCTACCGCCCTGTGTTATCCACCGCCCCAATACATTGTGCCCCCATTCTATCAGTACGTGCTACACCCAATACGCTCCCGAGGTGTGTGTCGCTCTCCATACCTGCCCTGCCTGTTACACTTGCTGCGCCCTGTCACCCCTGCAGTACCTGCACTTCTGTTTCTCCCGACAGTAATGCATGTGTAACTGTGTCACCTTTAATGACTTTTATGTCCCATGATAACGAGTCAGTGAACTATACACCCTATACTTTTGATGTTTTGTATTCTGGAGGTGGGTATGAAATCCCGGCAGCCAGAAGACCACAGTGGGCTCCTGACAGCCAGAATCCTGATGGATGGTGATAAGTATTTTCACCCTACACCTAACCGTCCCCTACCACAGCCTAAATTAGTCTCCCCCCCTCCCCTGCATAACCCTACCTCTACCTCTAATGCTAATGCCTTTACCTAATCCCAACCCCAGTGCTCACCTCCCGGATCCAACTGCCGGGATTTTGACCGCATCCCATATTCTCAGACTTGAAAGTAGCCTAGATGCCATCAACTCGGATAAGCTAAAGACGCAGTTTTAAGACCCCCTCCCTCTTTGTGTATATGGGTGTGGATCATCAAATCGACAGTGTCTAGGTCAACCACTATAGGTCGACAGTCACTAGGTCGACAGGGTTTCCAGGTCGACACGTGCTAGGTGGACAGGTCAAAAGGTCGACACAAGGTTTTTGGTTGTTGTTTTTTGTGTCGTTTTCTGCGTACAGTGACCAGGAAGCCGAATTAGTGCACCGTGTCCTCTCGCATGGCGAGCGAAGTTCGGGCAAGGTGCCTCGCTCCGCAACTGCTTTGCTCAGCACAGATTACCGTTCCAATCGTAGTCCACATGGATCGTTAAGTATGAAAAAGTTCAAAAAAGAAAAAAAAAATTGAAAAACTCATGTTGACCTTTTGACCTGTCGACCTAAACATTATCAACCTAGACAGTGTCGATCTTCAGACCAGATCCCGTGTATATTACCGTAGCATCTACTCGCTTTTATTTATGTGGTATTTTATGGTAAGTTTGTTTGTGCATTTACTGTATAACAGATTCTGTTTTCTGGTATGTTCTGCTGCTAGGCTCAGTTACACCCCTTTCACACAGAGGAAAATTCCAGAGTGAAAAAGTTCTACCCGGTAATTTGCCGATAAACACGACTCCTTTTTCTGTGTGAAAGGGTCAACCCAGGTCGAAATTTCACAGGAATTTAGCAGAGTCGGATACCTGGGAATTTCAACCCGGTTTGACCCTCTCACACAGACGAAATACCCGTGTTGATCCGCAAATTACCGGGTAGAAATTCTTGACCCGATAATTTGCTTGTCTGTGTAAAAGGGGGGTCAGCAGGGACCCGCACTGAAATGCCGGGTAAATACCGGGATTTTCAGAAATACCACTTCTGAAAGTGGTATTAATGTCAGGATACAAATCACAAAGATGTGCTGTATATTCCAGAACAACCAATGAAACATTATTTTAATCTTCTGCAGCTACTGAAGAGTAATCATAAATGTCAGGTTGGTATGGGTTGTACAAATATCACCTCATGCGCCGCTGTTTTTTGTAAATATTTTTGCCTTTGTTTTGGTTTTATTGTCTATACCTGTACAGCCCCTCTTATGTGATGTTTCAGCACTAATGGGGAGGTCATGAAATCTTTTAGAGAGACACTGTACTCAACCAATCAGCATCTTCCCTTATGTGCTTATCCTTTCTTACTTTAATAATCTTCAACTGCATCAACTCCAGCAGTCTTCTGCCACCTGATACTTATTCCAGTGTCATCTGCTGATGTAACTATGTTTATTTACCCTGTACTTGTCCTATACTGTCATCAACTGTAAGTTGCTGTTTTCCTGTTTGATAATTCATGTACTCTGTAATTGGGCGCTGCGGAACCCTTGTGGCGCCATATAAATAAAGGATGATGATCTTTTTTTTTTTTTTTTTGTATAGTACAGCCTAATTTCTCCAACTTTATTTTTCTCCAAGATGTGATATATGTCCCCCAAAATGTATTAATATGATCTGCCCCTTGCTTTTGTAAATACTGGTGTGTTGTGGTATTTCTATCTGTTTATATTGATTTTTATGCAAATTTAGCATGCATTCATTCAATTCTATTTGTCTCTGTGTGATATTTGACAGTTTCACTTTCGGTTCTGGCACAGCTGCCTACCCCTGTCTCCTCCCTTCATTACAGTGAGGATTTGTGCTTATAACATTAGTATAGTAAAAGTAGCTGACGAGTAAGCCTGACATTAAGGAAAACACACTGCATGTTTGCCTCAAGGCACTATTTCCCATGCCATCAGGCATTCACATTTGCTTGATAATTTGTGCTCATAGAGAAGGGCACCTTTTTTATTTTCTTATACATTTTTGTTTTTCTCTAACGTCCTAAGTGGATGCTGGGGACTCCGTAAGGACCATGGGGAATAGCGGCTCCGCAGGAGACTGGGCACATCTAAAGAAAGCTTTAGGACTATCTGGTGTGCACTGGCTCCTCCCCCTATGACCCTCCTCCAAGCCTCAGTTAGATCTCTGTGCCCGAACGAGAAGGGTGCACACTAGGGTCTCTCCTGAGCTTCTTAGTGAAAGTTTTAGATTAGGTTTTTTATTTTCAGTGAGACCTGCTGGCAACAGGCTCACTGCATCGAGGGACTAAGGGGAGAAGAAGCGAACTCACCTGCGTGCAGAGTGGATTGGGCTTCTTAGGCTACTGGACATTAGCTCCAGAGGGACGATCACAGGCCCAGCTTGGATGGGTCCCAGAGCCGCGCCGCCGGCCCCCTTACAGAGCCAGAAGGCAGAAGAGGTCCGGAAAATCGGCGGCAGAAGACTGCAGCTGTGCGCCATTGCTCTCAGCACACTTCACACTTCGGTCACTGAGGGTGCAGGGCGCTGGGGGGGGGCGCCCTGAGACGCAATAAAAACACCTTGGATGGCAAAAACAATGCATCACATATAGCTCCTGGGCTATATGGATGCATTTAACCCCTGCCAGAATCCATAAAAAAGCAGGAGAAAAGTCCGCGAAAAAGGGGCGGAGCCTATCTCCTCAGCACACTGGCGCCATTTTCCCTCACAGCTCCGTTGGAGGGAAGCTCCCTGTCTCTCCCCTGCAGTCACTACACTACAGAAAGGGTTAAAAAAAGAGAGGGGGGCACTAATTGGGCGCAGTATTAACTATACAGCAGCTATAAGGGGAAAAACACTTATATAAGGTTATCCCTGTATATATATAGCGCTCTGGTGTGTGCTGGCAAACTCTCCCTCTGTCTCCCCAAAGGGCTAGTGGGGTCCTGTCCTCTATCAGAGCATTCCCTGTGTGTGTGCTGTATGTCGGTACTTTTGTGTCGACATGTATGAGGAGAAAAATGATGTGGAGACGGAGCAGATTGCCTGTAATAGTGATGTCACCCCCTAGGGGGTCGACACCTGAGTGGATGAACTGTTGGAAGGAATTACGTGACAGTGTCAGCTCTGTATAAAAGACAGTGGTTGACATGAGACAGCCGGCTACTCAGCTTGTGCCTGTCCAGACGTCTCATAGGCCGTCAGGGGCTCTAAAGCGCCCGTTACCTCAGATGGCAGATATAGACGCCGACACGGATACTGACTCCAGTGTCGACGGTGAAGAGACGAATGTGACTTCCAGTAGGGCCACACGTTACATGATTGAGGCAATGAAAAATGTTTTACACATTTCTGATAATACGAGTACCACCAAAAAAAGGGGTATTATGTTCGGTGAGGAAAAACTACCTGTAGTTTTCCTGAATCTGAGAAATTAAATGAGGTGTGTGATGATGCGTGGGTTTCCCCCGATAACAACGGATAATTTCTAAAATGTTATTGGCATTATATCCTTTCCCGCCAGAGGTTAGGGTACGTTGGGAAACACCCCCTAGGGTGGATAAAGCGCTCACACGCTTGTAAGGGCTCTATCCTCTCCTGAGATGGCCGCCCTTAAGGATCCTGCTGATAGAAAGCAGGAGGGTATCCTAAAATGTATTTACAGACATACTGGTGTTATACTGCGACCAGCAATCGCCTCAGCCTGGATGTGCAGTGCTGGGTTGGCGTGGTCGGATTCCCTGACTGAAAATATTGATACCCTAGATAGGGACAGTATATTTTTGCCTATAGAGCATTTAAAAGATGCATTTTTATATATGCGTGATGCACAGAGGAATATTTGCCGACTGGCATCAAGTCTAAGCGCGTTGTCCATTTCTACCAGTAGAGGGTTATGGACACGTCAGTGGTCAGGTGATGCGTATTCCAAACGGCATTTGGAAGTATTGCTTTATTAAGGGAGGAGTTATTTGGGGTCGGTCTTTCAGACCTGGTGGCCACGGCAACAGCTGGGAATTCCACGTTTGTACCCCAGGTCGCCTCTCAACATGAGAAGACGCCGTATTATCAGGCGCAGTCTTTTCGTGGACAAGCGGGCAAAAGGTTCCTCATTTCTGCCCCGTGACAGAGGGAGAGGAAAAAGGCTGCAGAAATCAGCCAGTTCCCAGGAACAGAAACCCTCTCCCGCCTCTGCCAAGCCCTCAGTATACGCTGGGGCTTTACAAGCAGAATCAGGCACGGTGGGGGGCCCGTCTCAATGAATTTCAGCGCGCAGTGGGCTCACTCGCAAGTAGACCCCTGGATCCTTCAGGTGATATCTCAGGGGTACAAATTAGAATTCGAGACGTCTCCCCCTCGCCGTTTCCTAAAGTCGGCTTTACCGATGTCTCCTTCTGACAGGGAGACAGTTTTGGAAGCCATTCACAAGCTGTATTCCCAGCAGGTGATAATCAAGATACCCCTCCTGCAAGAGGGAACGGGGTATTATTCCACACTGTTGTGGTACCGAAGCCGGACGGCTCGGTGAGACCGATTCTAAATCTAAAATCTTTGAACACTTACGTACAGAGGTTCAAATTCAAGATTGAGTCACTCAGAGCAGTGATTGCGAACCTGGAAGAAGGGGACTACATGATGTCTCGGGACATCAAGGATGCTTACCTTCATGTCAAAATTTACCCTTCTCACCAAGGGTACCTCAGGTTTATGGTACAGAACTGTCACTATCAGTTCAGACGCTGCCGTATGGATGGTACACGGCACCCCGGGTCTTTACCAAGGTAATGGCCGAAATGATGATATTCCTTCGAAGGAAGTGAATTTTAGTTATCCCTTCCTTGGACAATTCCCTGATAAGGGTAAGATCCAGGGAACAGTTGGAGGTCGGTGTAGCACTATCTCAGGTAGTGTTGCGGCAGCACGATTGGATTCTCAATATTCCAAAATCGCACCTGGTTCCGACGACGTGTCTTCTGTTCCTAGGGATGATCCTGGACACAGTCCAGAAAAAGGTGTTTCTCCCGGAGGAGAAAGCCAGGGAGTTATCCGAGCTAGTCAGGAACCTCCTAAAACCGAGCCAAGTCTCAGTGCATCAATGCACAAGGGTTCTGGGTAAAATGGTGGCTTCCTACGAAGCAATCCCATTCGGCAGATTCCACGCAAGAACTTTCCAGTGGGACCTGCTGGACAAATGGTCCGGATCGCATCTTCAGATGCATCAGCGGATAACCCTGTCACCAAGGACAAGGGTGTCCCTCCTGTGGTGGTTGCAGAGTGCTCATCTTCTAGAGGGCCGCAGATTAGGCATTCAGGACTGGGTCCTGGTGACCACGGATGCCAGCCTGCGAGGCTGGGGAGCAGTCACACAGGGAAGGAATATCCAGGGCTTATGGTCAAGCCTGGAGACATCACTTCACATAAATATCCTGAAGCTAAGGGACATTTACAATGCTCTAAGCTTAGCAAGACCTCTGCTTCAAGGTCAGCCGGTGTTGATCCAGTCGGACAACATCACGGCAGTCACCCACGTAAACAGACAGGGTGGCACAAGAAGCAGGAGGGCAATGGCAGAAGCTGCAAGGATTTTTCGCTGGGCAGAAAATCATGTGATAGCACTGTCAGCAGTATTCATTCCGGGAGTGGACAACTGGGAAGCAGACTTCCTCAGCACGATCTCCACACGGAAGAGTGGGGACTTCACCCAGAAGTCTTCCACATGATTAAAAACTCGACAGGTATTGCGCCAGGTCCAGGGACCCTCAGGCAATAAGCTGTAGACGCTCTGGTAACACCGTGGGTGTACCAGTCAGGGTATGTGTTCCCTCCTCTGCCTCTCATACCCAAGGTACTGAGATTGATAAGATGGAGAGGAGTAAGCACTATATTCGTAGTTCCGGATTGGCCAAGAAGGACTTGGTAACCGGAACTTCAAGAGATGCTCACGGAGGATCCGCGGCCTCTACCTCTAAGAAGGGATCTGCTCCAGCAAGGACCCTGTCTGTTCCAAGACTTACCGCGGCTGCGTTTGACGGCATGGCGGTTGAACGCTGGATCCTGAAGGAAAAAAAGGCATTCCGGATGAAGTCATCCCTATCCTGATCAAAGCCAGGAAGGATGTAACCGCAAAAACATTATCACCGCAATTGGCGAAAATATGTTGCGTGGTGCGAGGCCAGTAAGGCCCGACGGAGGAAATTCAACTGGGTCGATTCCTACATTTCCTGCAAACAGGAGTGTCTATGGGCCTGAAATTGGGGTCCATTAAGGTTCAAATTTCGGCCCTGTCAATTTTCTTCCAAAAAGAACTAGCTTCAGTCCCTGAAGTTCAGACGTTTGTAAAAGGGGTACTGCATATACAGCCTCCTTTTGTGCCTCCAGTGGCACTTTGGGATCTCAATGTAGTTTTGGGTTCCAAAAGTCACATTGGTTTGAACCACTTAAATCTGTGGAGTTAAAATATCTCACATGGAAAGTGGTCATGCTGTTGGCCCTGGCCTGGGCCAGGCGCGTGTCAGAATTGGCGGCTTTATCCTGAAAAAGCCCTTATCTGATTTTCCATTTGGACAGGGCGGAATTGAGGACTCGTCCTCAGTTTCTCCCCAAGGTGGTTTCAGCGTCTCACCTGAACCAACCTATTGGTGGTGCCTGCGGCTACTAGGGACTTGGAGGCCTCCAAGTTGCTAGACGTTGTCAGTGCCCTGAAAATATATGTTTCCAGGGCGGCTGGAGTCAGGAAATCTGACTCGCTGTTTATCCTGTGTGCACCCAACAAGCTGGGTGCTCCTGCTTCTAAGCAGACTATTGCTCGTTGGATTTGTAGTACAATTCAGCTTGCACATTCTGTGGCAGGCCTGCCACAGCCAAAAATCTGTAAATGCCCACTCCACAAGGAAGGTGGGCTCATCTTGGGCGGCTGCCCGAGGGGTCTCGGCTTTACAACTTTGCCGAGCAGCTACTTGGTCAGGAGCAAATACGTTTGTAAAATTCTACAAAATTGATATCCTGGCTGAGGAGGACCTGGAGTTCTCTCATTTGGTGCTGCAGAGTCATCCGCACTCTCCCGCCCGTTTGGGAGCTTTGGTATAATCCCCATGGTCCTTACGGAGTCCCCAGCATCCACTTAGGACGTTAGAGAAAATAAGAATTTACTTACCGATAATTCTATTTCTCATAGTCCGTAGTGGATGCTGGGCGCCCATCCCAAGTGCGGATTGTCTGCAATACTTGTACATAGTTATTGTTACAAAAATCGGGTTATTATTGTTGTGAGCCATCTTTCAGAGGCTGTTAACTGGGTTCAGATCACAGGTTATACGGTGTGATTGGTGTGGCTGGTATGAGTCTTACCCGGGATTCAAAATCCTTCCTTATTGTGTACGCTCGTCCGGGCACAGTATCCTAACTGAGGCTTGGAGGAGGGTCATAGGGGGAGGAGCCAGTGCACACCAGATAGTCCTAAAGCTTTCTTTAGATGTGCCCAGTCTCCTGCGGAGCCGCTATTCCCCATGGTCCTTACGGAGTCCCCAGCATCCACTACGGACTATGAGAAATAGAATTATCGGTAAGTAAATTCTTATTTTTACTCTGCAACAGTATTGTTCAGTAGTGTTCTTTAAACCCCACCACAGATTGCAGACGTTTTGCTGCTCCTGGCAGTTCAAGATAGCTCTAAATGCCCCCAAATGGGCTTGTACGGATCCATTTAAACAAAGTAACAGCTGTGGTTTACGTCAGCCACCAGAGTGAGACCAGGAGTTCTCTGATTATACAGGGGATGGCCAGGATCACTCACTGAGCAGAAAGCCATTTCACAGACATCTTGGCAGTCTTCCTCCGGGAATGGGTAATTGGGAGGCCAACTTCCAAAGCTGTTAGGCCACTCATCCAGGAGAATGGTCCCTCCACCCAAATGTTTTCAAGCAGATTGCGGATGTGCGAGAACATCCCAAGGGTGACATGATGGCCTTTCAGCTCAACCACAAAGGGGTTCTCTACTGTATATGGTGGTCATTTTTGATAGATATCATCACAGTGCAGTAGAATTGCAGGTGCCTGTCTCCACTGATACTCATGCGCCTTCGAGTTATAAAGTAGGCAAATGAATAGTTTGCCAGTAATGTTCCAGAATGGCCAGGGAGAGTGTGGTGTTCAGACATTCTATAAATGGGCGCAGAACCACTGTATCATGTGCGCTCAGAAATAATGACAGAGTTCCAGACCTTTCTACATGGAGTTCTTCACATCCAGCCTCCATATATTCCACTTGAGGCCCATAGGGACCTTAAGGCATTTTCTCTGACGTCCTAGTGGATGCTGGGAACTCCGTAAGGACCATGGGGAATAGCGGCTCCGCAGGAGACTGGGCACAAAAGAAAAGCTTTAGGACTACCTGGTGTGCACTGGCTCCTCCCCCTATGACCCTCCTCCAAGCCTCAGTTAGATTTTTGTGCCCGACCGAGCTGGGTGCAATCTAGGGGGCTCTCCTGAGCTTCTTAGGAAAAGTTAGTTTTAGGTTTTTTATTTTCAGTGAGACCTGCTGGCAACAGGCTCACTGCATCGAGGGACTAAGGGGAGAAGAAGCGAACCTGCCTGCTTTCAGCCAGCTTGGGCTTCTTAGGCTACTGGACACCATTAGCTCCAGAGGGACCGAACACAGGCCCAGCCTCGGAGTCCGGTCCCAGAGCCGCGCCGCCGGCCCCCTTACAGAGCCAGAAGCAAGAAGAAGTCCGGAAAATCGGCGGCAGAAGACATCAGTCTTCACCAAGGTAGCGCACAGCACTGCAGCTGTGCGCCATTGCTCCTCATGCACACCACACGCTTCGGTCACTGATGGGTGCAGGGCGCTGGGGGGGGGGCGCCCTGAGCAGCAATATTAACACCTTGGCTGGCTAAAATACATCACATATAACCTCCAGGGCTATATGGATGTATATTAACCCCTGCCAGATTCCTGAAAAAAGCGGGAGAAAAGTCCGCAGAGAAGGGGGCGGAGCCTATCTCCTCAGCACACTGGCGCCATTTTCCCTCACAGCTCCGCTGGAAGGACGTCTCCCTGACTCTCCCCTGCAGTCCTGCACTACAGAAAAAGGTAAAACAAGAGGGGGGGGGCACTAATTAGGCGCAGTATAATATAAACAGCAGCTATAAGGGGGAAAAACACTCTGTATAGTGTTATCCCAACATATATATAGCGCTCTGGTGTGTGCTGGCATACTCTCCCTCTGTCTCCCCAAAGGGCTAGTGGGGTCCTGTGCTCTATCAGAGCATTCCCTGTGTGTGTGCTGTGTGTCGGTACGACTGTGTCGACATGTATGAGGAGGAAAATTATGTGGAGGCGGAGCAATTGCCTATAATGGAGATGTCACCCCCTAGGGAGTCGACACCTGAGTGGATGGGCTTATGGAAGGATTTACGTGAAAGTGTCAGCTCTTTACAAAAGACGGTTGATGACATGAGACAGCCGGCTACTCAGCTTGTGCCTGTCCAGGCGTCTCAAAGACCATCAGGGGCTCTAAAACGCCCGCTACCTCAGATGGCAGATACAGACGCCGACACGGATACTGACTCCAGTGTCGACGATGAAGAGACGAATGTGACTTCCAGTAGGGCCACAAGTTACATGATTGAGGCAATGAAAAATGTTTTACACATTTCTGATAGTACAAGTACCACTAAAAAGGGTATTATGTTTGGTGAGAAAAAACTACCTGTAGTTTTTCCTGCATCTGAGGAATTAAATGAAGTGTGTGATGAAGCGTGGGTTTCTCCCGATAAAAAACTGATAATTCCTAAAAGGTTATTGGCATCATACCCCTTCCCGCCAGAGGATAGGGCACGTTGGGAAACACCCCCTAGGGTGGATAAAGCACTCACACGCTTGTCTAAACAGGTGGCACTACCGTCTCCTGATACGGCCGCCCTTAAGGAACCTGCTGACAGAAAGCAGGAGAATATCCTAAAATGTATATACACTCACACGGGTGTTATACTGCGACCAGCAATCGCCTCAGCCTGGATGTGCAGTGCTGGGGTGGCTTGGTCGGATTCCCTGACTGAAAATATTGATACCCTGGATAGGGACAGTATATTACTGACTATAGAGCATTTAAAAGATGCATTTTTATATATGCGTGATGCACAGAGGGATATTTGCCGACTGGCATCAAGAGTAAGTGCGCTGTCCATATCTGCCAGAAGAGGGTTATGGATGCGGCAGTGGTCAGGTGATGCTGATTCCAAAAGGCATATGGAAGTATTGCCTTATAAAGGGGAGGAGTTATTTGGGGTAGGTCTATCGGACCTGGTGTCCACGGCAACTGCTGGGAAATCCACATTTTTACCCCAGGTAGCCTCTCAACATAAGAAGACGCCGTATTATCAGGCACAGTCCTTTCGGCCCCATAAGGGCAAGCGGGCAAAAGGCTCCTCATTTCTGCCCCGTGGCAGAGGGAGAGGAAAAAGGCTGCAGCAAACAGCCAGTTCTCAGGAACAGAAGCCCTCTCCCGCTTCTGCCAAGTCCTCAGCATGACGCTGGGGCTCTACAAGCGGACTCAGGCACGGTGGGGGCCCGTCTCAAGAATTTCAGCGCGCAGTGGGCTCACTCACAAGTGGACCCCTGGATCCTTCAGGTGGTATCTCAGGGGTACAAATTGGAATTCGAGACGTCTCCCCCCCCGCCGTTTCCTAAAGTCTGCCTTACCGACGTCTCCCTCCGACAGGGAGGCGGTATTGGAAGCCATTCACAAGCTGTATTCTCAGCAGGTGATAATCAAGGTACCCCTCCTGCAACAGGGAAAGGGGTATTATTCCACACTGTTTGTGGTACCGAAGCCGGATGGCTCGGTGAGACCTATTTTAAATCTAAAATCTTTGAACACTTACATACAGAGGTTCAAATTCAAGATGGAGTCACTCAGAGCGGTGATCGCGAACCTGGAAGAAGGGGATTATATGGTGTCTCTGGACATCAAGGATGCTTACCTCCATGTCCCAATTTACCCTTCTCACCAAGGGTACCTCAGATTTGTGGTACAGAACTGCCACTATCAGTTTCAGACGCTGCCGTTTGGATTGTCCACGGCGCCCCGGGTCTTTACCAAAGTAATGGCCGAAATGATGATACTCCTTCGAAGGAAAGGAGTTTTAATTATCCCTTACTTGGACGATCTCCTGATAATGGCAAGATCCAAGGAACAGTTGGTAGTCGGAGTAGCACTATCTCAAGTAGTGCTGCGGCAGCACGGTTGGATTCTCAATATCCCAAAATCGCAGCTGATCCCGACGACACGTCTTCTATTCCTAGGGATGATCCTGGACACAGTCCAGAAAAAGGTGTTTCTCCCGGAAGAGAAAGCCAGAGAGTTATCCGAGCTAGTCAGAAACCTCCTAAAACCAGGCCAAGTATCAGTGCATCAATGCACAAGGGTCCTGGGAAAAATGGTGGCTTCCTACGAAGCAATCCCATTCGGCAGATTCCACGCAAGAACATTCCAGTGGGACCTGCTGGACAAATGGTCCGGATCGCATCTTCAGATGCATCGGCGGATAACCCTGTCCCCAAGGACAAGGGTGTCTCTCCTGTGGTGGTTGCAGAGTGCTCATCTTCTAGAGGGCCGCAGATTCGGCATTCAGGACTGGGTCCTGGTGACCACAGATGCCAGCCTGCGAGGCTGGGGAGCAGTCACACAGGGAAGAAACTTCCAGGGCTTGTGGTCAAGCCTAGAGACATCACTTCACATAAATATCCTGGAGTTAAGAGCCATTTACAATGCTCTAAGCCAAGCAAGACCTCTGCTTCAAGGTCAGCCGGTGCTGATCCAGTCAGACAACATCACGGCAGTCGCCCACGTAAACAGACAGGGCGGCACAAGAAGCAGGAGGGCAATGGCAGAAGCTGCAAGGATTCTTCGCTGGGCAGAAAATCATGTGATAGCACTGTCAGCAGTGTTCATTCCGGGAGTGGACAACTGGGAAGCAGACTTCCTCAGCAGGCACGACCTCCACCCGGGAGAGTGGGGACTTCACCCAGAAGTCTTCCACATGATTGTAAACCGTTGGGAAAAACCAAAGGTGGACATGATGGCGTCCCGCCTCAACAAAAAACTGGACAGGTATTGCGCCAGGTCAAGGGACCCTCAAGCAATAGCTGTGGACGCTCTGGTAACACCGTGGGTGTACCAGTCAGTGTATGTGTTCCCTCCTCTGCCTCTCATACCCAAGGTGCTGAGGATTATACGGCGGGGAGGAGTAAGAACTATTCTCGTGGCTCCGGATTGGCCAAGAAGGACTTGGTACCCGGAACTTCAAGAAATGCTCACAGAGGACCCGTGGCCTCTACCTCTGAGAAGGGACCTACTCCAGCAGGGACCCTGTCTGTTCCAAGGCTTACCGCGGCTGCGTTTGACGGCATGGCGGTTGAACGCCGGATCCTAAAGGAAAAAGGCATTCCAGACGAAGTCATCCCTACTTTGATAAAAGCCAGAAAGGATGTAACCGCAAAGCATTATCACCGCATCTGGCGGAAATATGTTGCGTGGTGCGAGGCCAAAAAGGCCCCGACGGAGGAATTTCAACTGGGTCGATTCCTGCATTTCCTGCAAGCAGGAGTGTCTATGGGCCTAAAATTAGGATCCATTAAGGTCCAGATTTCGGCCCTGTCGATTTTCTTTCAGAGAGAACTGGCTTCAGTGCCTGAAGTCCAGACGTTTGTTAAGGGAGTGCTACATATACAGCCTCCTTTTGTGCCTCCAGTGGCACCCTGGGATCTGAATGTTGTTTTGGGTTTCCTAAAATCACATTGGTTTGAACCACTCAACACTGTGGACTTAAAATATCTCACATGGAAAGTGGTCATGCTGTTGGCCCTGGCTTCAGCCAGGCGTGTGTCAGAATTGGCGGCTTTATCCTGTAAAAGCCCTTACCTGATTTTTCATACAGACAGGGCAGAATTGAGGACTCGTCCTCAATTTCTCCCAAAGGTGGTTTCAGCGTTTCATCTGAACCAGCCTATTGTGGTACCTGCGGCTACTAAAGACTTGGAGGACTCCAAGTTGCTGGACGTTGTCAGGGCCCTAAAAATATGTTTCCAGGACGGCTGGAGTCAGAAAATCTGACTCGCTATTTATCCTGTGCGCACCCAACAAGCTGGGTGCTCCTGCTTCTAAGCAGACTATTGCTCGCTGGATTTGTAGTACAATTCAGCTTGCGCATTCTGTGGCAGGCCTGCCACAGCCAAAATCTGTAAAAGCCCACTCCACAAGGAAGGTGGGCTCATCTTGGGCGGCTGCCCGAGGGGTCTCGGCTTTACAACTTTGCCGAGCTGCTACTTGGTCAGGGTCAAATACTTTTGTGAAATTTTACAAATTTGACACTCTGGCTGAGGAGGACCTGGAGTTTTCTCACTCGGTGCTGCAGAGTCATCCGCACTCTCCCGCCCGTTTGGGAGCTTTGGTATAATCCCCATGGTCCTTACGGAGTTCCCAGCATCCACTAGGACGTCAGAGAAAATAAGAATTTACTTACCGATAATTCTATTTCTCGTAGTCCGTAGTGGATGCTGGGTGCCCATCCCAAGTGCGGATTATCTGCAATACTTGTACATAGTTATTGTTAACAAATCGGGTTATTGTTGTTGTGAGCCATCTATCCAGAGGCTCCTCTGTTATCATGCTGTTAACTGGGTTCATATCACAAGTTGTACGGTGTGATTGGTGTGGCTGGTATGAGTCTTACCCGGGATTCAAAATCCTTCCTTATTGTGTACGCTCGTCCGGGCACAGTATCCTAACTGAGGCTTGGAGGAGGGTCATAGGGGGAGGAGCCAGTGCACACCAGGTAGTCCTAAAGCTTTTCTTTTGTGCCCAGTCTCCTGCGGAGCCGCTATTCCCCATGGTCCTTACGGAGTTCCCAGCATCCACTACGGACTATGAGAAATAGAATTATCGGTAAGTAAATTCTTATTTTTTTGGAGCTGGTGGCATCGGGCAGATCTCCATACCTCATTTTTCACACATATAGGGCTGTGCTATGTACATACCAAAGTTAGATGTAAGTGTCAAATAGCAGTTGTTTTATGCTGTAACTTATACGGCATTTGACACTTAATAAAAAGAAGAAACGGCTGCGCAAACAGTGGAAGAACAACTGACAATGGCTAGTGGGGAATAATTATTAATAAGAGCTGACGTAGAAAAATAAAAATTTATTATGTTAATAACATTAATTAAGACATTTGGAGTCTAAATATAAAATACAATAAGAACATATGAACAAAATTTAAATGTGTCAACACCTTGATCATGAGATGTATAAGCTACAAATTCTCAATCTGCTTGTTGAGAATGGGAACCACAGAGTCCAGAATTGATGTAATTGGAGTGTCCACAGTTCCAGATAAACAGCCGATTAGTGTGTGGCTGATAATGAGTGTCTTGAGAGATTTTCACAGACAGGTGGGCGACTAAATAAATGTAAATTAGATTACCTTCTCCTAGGGCTGGTCCGTACCGAGCGTCCTCCGTATTGCGGTCCTGCAATGCCCAGTGTCCGTCTGCGCGGCAGGGAGATGACTGTGTGGTAACCAGGCAACCAGCGGTAAATAGTGTAGTTTCATCCGCGTTCTGAGAGAGGATTTCAGAGGCTGTGCACGGGGCCGGTGTGTGGGGCTGAAACGCCGGATGGCTCTACGAGCAATTCACTGTCTGATTCGTGGTGGTCTCCACAATAAACTGAGAAGAGTAGCTGACGGCCGTATGATGAGCCGAGAAATACAGCCGGTGTGGGGCCGGGATGTCTGTGGTTCAGTGGGCAGTCTGAGCCAAGATGTGAGGCCGGTGTGGAACCGGGATGTCCGTGGCTCAGTGTGCAGCTTGCTACCTAATAGGTAGAATGATCAAGGTGTGCAAAGAGGCGGGGTCCTGACGCGTTTCGTCACAGATAATTATCTAATTATGGACACATGTTGATTGTTACACTGATGCTTTAAATACTGATTACTTCTGAGGCTGGATATACCTTTGACAAAGTCACATGATCTGTGACGAAACGCGTCAGGACCCCGCCTCTTTGCACACCTTGATCATTCTACCTATTAGGTAGCAAGCTGCACACTGAGCCACGGACATCCCGGTTCCACACCGGCCTCACAAGTTGGCTCAGACTGCCCACTGAACCACAGACATCTCGGCTCCACACCGGCTGCACTTCTCGGCTCAACATACGGCCGTCAGCTACTCTTCTCAGTATATTGTGGAGACCACCACGAATCCGACAGTGAATTGCTCGTAGAGCCATCTGGCGTTCCAGCCCCACGCATCGGCCCCGTGCACGGCTTCTGACATCTTCTCTCAGAACGCGGCTGAAACTACACTATTTACCGCTGCTTGCCTGGTTACCACACAGTCATCTCCTTGCCGCGCAGACAGACACTGGGCATTGCAGGACCGCAATACCGAGGACGCTCGGTACGGACCAGCACTAGGAGAAGGTAATCTAATTTACATTTATTCAGTCGCCCACCTGTCTGTGAAAATCTCTCAAGACACTCATTATCAGCCACACACTAATCGGCTGTTTATCTGGAACTGTGGACACTCCAATTACATCAATTCTGGACTCTGTGGTTCCCATTCTCAACAAGCAGATTGAGAATTTGCAGCTTATACATCTCATGATCAAGGTGTTGACACATTTACATTTTGTTCATATGTTCTTATTGTATTTTATATTTAGACTCCAAATGTCTTAATGTTATTAACATAATAAATTTTTATTTTTCTACGTCAGCTCTTATTAATAATTATTCCCCACTAGCCATTGTCAGTTGTTCTTCCACTGTTTGCGCAGCCGTTTCTTCTTTTTATTATTTATTCACTATAAACACACACACACAGTGTTTTACGGCAGCGCAGGTGACCGAACAATTGCTCAATCATATATATTACATTCATTATTTGAGGCGCTATTCAGCAGTTTTGTCTTTCTCTATTGGCATTTGACACTTACCATCTCTTCTTACATCCCCCTCTGTCCTCCTTGAGTAGGAAATCTGAAGATGATTATTGCCCAATGGCAAGTTGCTCTGGAAGGATGCAGTGTTTTAAGGACTAATGGGATCTAATACATTTATTTGGCATGCCTTCAGGCCTGTAGAGGGCTTAGTTGAAGCACTAGTGGGTATCAGTTAGATATTCTCTTTTATAACACACTATAGTAAACTTTTAATTCTAATATTTGACTTCCACCCTGTGTCGTCAATGTCCTTAAAATGTTTGCACATAACGTGAATTGTGTGGGACTATTGTTTGTTTTTCTTCAGGGACAAAAGTCAATGTGGGCTCTTTTCTACACTATCGCCCACTCTGCTGAGCTCTTGACAGATGGATATAATTTCTTATTTAATGTCTGATAACATTTTGTTTGGACACAGTTTAGATGGTGTTTAGAGGGCAGTATATGTAAGAATTGTCTAATGGACTCCTCTGACTGTTGTTAGGGCCTTATTCAGGTTTGTTAACAAAGCCAAAAAATAAGAATTTACTTACCGATAATTCTATTTCTCGTAGTCCGTAGTGGATGCTGGGAACTCCGTAAGGACCATTGGGAATAGCGGCTCCGCAGGAGACTGGGCACAAAAAGAAAGCTTTAGGACTACCTGGTGTGCACTGGCTCCTCCCCCTATGACCCTCCTCCAAGCCTCAGTTAGGATACTGTGCCCGGACGAGCGTACACAATAAGGAAAGATTTTGAATCCCGGGTAAGACTCATACCAGCCACACCAATCACACCGTACAACTTGTGATATGAAACCCAGTTAACAGCATGATAACAGAGGAGCCTCTGAATAGATGGCTCACAACAAGAACCCGATTAGTTAACAATAACTATGTACAAGTATTGCAGACAATCCGCACTTGGGATGGGCGCCCAGCATCCACTACGGACTACGAGAAATAGAATTATCGGTAAGTAAATTCTTATTTTCTCTGACGTCCTAGTGGATGCTGGGAACTCCGTAAGGACCATGGGGATTATACCAAAGCTCCCAAACGGGCGGGAGAGTGCGGATGACTCTGCAGCACCGAATGAGAGAACTCCAGGTCCTCCTCAGCCAGGGTATCAAATTCATAGAATTTTGCAAACGTGTTTGCCCCTGACCTAGTAGCTGCTCGGCAAAGTTGTAAAGCCGAGACCCCTCGGGCAGCCGCCCAAGATGAGCCCACCGTCCTTGTGGAATGGGCTTTTATTGATTTAGGCTGCGGTAATCCTACCGCAGAATGCGCCAGCTGAATAGTGCTACAAATCCAGCGCGCAATAGGATAAACAGCGAGTCAGTTTTCCTGACTCCAGCCGTCCTGGAAAAATAAAATTTTCAGGGCCCTGACTACGTCCAGCAACTTGGAATCCTCCAAGTCCCTAGTAGCCGCAGGCACCACAATAGGTTGGTTCAAGTGAAAACCTGAGACCACCTTCGGGAGAAACTGAGGACGAGTCCTCAACTCTGCCCTATCCATATAGAAAATCAGATAAGGGCTTTTACATGACAAAGCCGCCAATTCTGACACACGCCTGGCCAAGGCCAACAGCATGACCACTTTCCATGCGAGATACTTTAGCTCCATTGTTTTAAGTGGCTCAACCAATGCGACTTTAGGAAATCCAACACCACGTTGAGATCCAAAAAGTGCCACAGGAGGCACAAAAGGAGGCTGAATATGTAGTACTCCTTTAACCAAAGTCTGAACTTCAGGCAGTGAAGCCAGTTCTTTCTGGAAGAAAATCGACAGAGCCGAAATCTGGACCTTGATGGACCCCAATTTGAGGCCCAAACGTCACCCCTGCATGCAGGAAGTGCAGGAATCAACATAGTTGAAATTCCTCCGTCGGGGCCTTCATGGCCTCCCACCAAGCAACAAATTTTCGCCAAACGCGGCGATAATGTCTTGCGGTGACATCCTTCCTGGCTATGATCAGGGTAGGGATGACTTCCTTCGGAATACCCTTTTCCTTTAGGATCTGGTGTTCTACCGCCATGCCGTCAAACGCAGCCGCGGTAAGTCTTGGAACAGACAGGGTCCCTGCTGCAGCAGGTCTTGTCTGAGCGGCAGAAGCCAAGGGTCCTCTGCCAGCATCTCTTGAAGTTCCGGGTACCAAGCTCTTCATGGCCAATCCGGAACCCCGAGTATGGTTTTCACTCCTCGCCTTCTTATTATTCTCAGTACCTTGGGTCTGAGAGGTAGAGGAGGAGACACATAAACCGACTGGTACACCCACGGTGTCACTAGAGCGTCCCCAGCAATCGCCTGAGTGTCCCTTGACCTGGCGCAATATCTTTTCAACTTCTTGTTGAGGCGGGACGCCATCATGTCCACCCGTGGTCATTCCCAACGGTTTACCCGCATTTGGAAAACTTCTGGATGAAGTCCCCATTCTCCTGGGTGTAGGTCGCCCATCAGAGAATCCTTGTGGCTTCTGCCATCGCCATCCTGCTTCTTGTGCCGCCCTGTCTGTTTACATGGGCGACCGCCGTGATGTCGTCTGATTGGATCAGTACCGGCTGGTTCTGAAGCAGGGGCCTTGCTTGGCTTAGGGCATTGTAAATGGCCCTTAGCTGCAGAATATTTATGTGAAGCGAAATCTCCTTGGAAATTTCTTCCCTGTGTGATTGCACCCCAGCCCCTGCATTGATGTACCGACACCTGTCCTGGTTTTAGGATGTCTCTGACTAGAGATGACAACTCCTCGGCTTTTTCCACTGGAAGGAACACTCTTTTCTGGTATGCGTTCAGAAACATTCCCAGGAACAGAAGACGTGTCGTCGGGACCAGCTGTGACTTTGGAATATTGAGAATCCAGTCGTGCTGTTGTAGCACTTCCCGAGAGAGTGCTACCCCCACTACCAACTGTTCTTTGGACCTCACCTTTATCAGGAGATCGTCCAAGTACGGAATAATAAAAACTTCCTTCTTGCGAAGGAGTATCATCACTTCGGCCATTACCTAGGTAAAGACCTTCGGTGCCGTGGACAACTCCAACGGCCGCGTCTGGAACTGATAGTGACAGTCCTGTACCACATATCTGAGGTACCCCTGGTGAGGAGGGTAAATGGGGACATGCAGGTACGCATCCTTGATGTCCAGGGAGACCCTGTAATCCCCCTCGTCCAGGCTCGTAATAACCGCCCTGAGCGATTCCATCTTGAACTTGAATCTTCTGATATAAAAGTTCAAGTATTTTAATTTCAAGATGGGTCTCACCGAACCGTTTCGGTACCACAACCACTGTGGAATAGTAACCCCTTCCTTGCTGAAGGAGGGGCACCTTGACAATCACTTGTTGTGATTATAGTGTTGAATATCCACCAACACCGTCTCCCTGGCAGAGGGAGGTGCCGGTAAGGCAGATTTTAGGAAACGGCGGGGGGAAGAACGTCTCGAACTCCAGCCTGTACCCCTGAGATACTACTTGAAGGACCCAGGGATCCATGTGAGAGAGCCCACTGTCCGCTGAAATATCTGAGACGGGCCCCCACCGTACCCGGGTCCGCCTGAGCAGCCCCAGCACCATGCTGTGGACCTACCGGACGCAGGGAGGACTTCTGCTCTTGGGAACTAGCTGTGTGTTGCCGCTTTTTCCTCTACCTTTTGCCTCTCGGCAGAAAGGATGAGCCTCTAGCCCTCTTGCTTTTCTGGGGCCGAAAGGACTGTACTTGATGATACGGTGCTTTCTTTTGTTGTGGGGTAGCCTGTGGCAAAAAATTCGATTTCCCAGCAGTAGCTGTGGAAACGAGGTCTGAAAAACCATCCCCAAACAGTTTTACCCCCTTATAGGGCAACTTCCATGTGCCGATTCGAGTCTGCATCGCCTGACCATTGCCAAGTCCATAACCCCCGTCTGGCGGCAATGGACCTAGCGCTTATTTTTGATGCCAGCCGGCAAATATCTGTGCATCATGCATGTATAAGACCACGTCTTTTATATGCTCTATTTTCAGCAAAATATTGTCCCTATCCATAGTTATTTTCCGACAGGGAATCTGACCACGCAGCGGGAGCACTGCACATCCATGCCGAAGCAACGGCTGGTCGCAATATAATGCCCTAGTGTGTGACTATATCTTATAGGGTAACCTGCTTTCTATCAGCAGGTTCCTTCAGGGCGGCCGTATCCGGAGACGGTAGTGCCACCTTTTCTGATAAGCGTGTAAGCGCTGTATCTACCCTATGGGGTGTTTCCCCGCGTGACCTATCCTCTGGCGGGAAAGGGTACGCTGCCAAGAACCGTTTTAGAAATTATCAATTTCTTACCGGGGGAAGACAACTCTTCCTCACACACCTCATTTAATTTCTCAGATGCAGGAAAAACTACTAATAGTTTTCTCTCACCAAACACAATACCCTTTTATGTGGTACCTGGGGTATAATCATAAATGTGTAATAAATTTTTCATTGCCTCAATCCTGTAACGGGTGGACCTATTGGGAGGGTACACCAGTCTCATCGATGTCGACACTGGAGTCAGTATCCGTGTCGACATCTGTGTCTGTTATCTGAGGTAGCGGGCGATTTTAGAGCCCCCCATGACATTTGAGACGCTGGAACAGGCACAAGCTGAGTAGCCGGCTGTTCTGTGTCGTCGACCTTTTATGTAAGGAGTTTAACCACACCGGTGTCGACCCCGCAGGGGGTGACGACATATTTACAGGCATTCGCTCCGCCTCTACCTCATTATCCTCCACATACCTGTCGACACAGCCGTACCGACACACAGCACACACACAGGGAATGCTCTGATAGAGGACAGGACCCCACAAAGCCCTTTGGGGAGACAGAGGGAGAGTATGCCAGCACACACCAGGGCGCTATATATCACAGGGATAGCACCTATAAAAAAGTGTTTTCCCTTATAGCTGTATACTGCGCCTAAATTGTGCCCCCCCTCTCTCTTTTTAACCCTTTCTGTAGTGTATTAACTGCAGGGGAGAGCCAGGGAGCTTCCCTCCAACGGAGCTGTGAGGGAAAAATGGCGCCAGTGTGCTGAAGGAGATAGCTCCGCCCCTTTTTCGCGGACTTTTCTCCCGCATTTTTATGGATTCTGGCAGGGGTTAATGTACATCCATATAGCCCTGGGGGTTATATGTGATGTATTTTTGCCAGCCAAGGTGTTAATATTGCTGCTCAGGGCGCCCCCCCCCCCTCAGCGCCCTGCACCCATCAGTGACCGCAGTGTGAGGTGTGCATGAGGAGCAATGGCGCACAGCTGCAGTGCTGTGCGCTACCTTGATGAAGACTGATGTCTTCTGCCGCCGATTTTCCAGATCTCTTCTTGCTTCTGGCTCTGTAAGAGGGCCGGCGGCGCGGCTCTGGGACCGGACTCCGAGGCTGGGCCTGTGTTCGATCCCTCTGGAGCTAATGGTGTCCAGTAGCCTAAGAAGCCCAAGCTGGCTGCAAGCAGGCAGGTTCGCTTCTTCTCCCCTTAGTCCCTCGATGCAGTGAGCCTGTTGCCAGCAGGTCTCACTGAAAATAAAAAACCTAAAACTAACTTTTATCTAAGAAGCTCAGGAGAGCCCCCTAGATTGCACCCTGCTCGGTCGGGCACAAAAATCTAACTGAGGCTTGGAGGAGGGTCATAGGGGGAGGAGCCAGTGCACACCAGGTAGTCCTAAAGCTTTCTTTTTCTGCCCAGTCTCCTGCGGAGCCGCTATTCCCCATGGTCCTTACGGAGTTCCCAGCATCCACTAGGACGTCAGAGAAAACACTAATGGGCAAAACCATGTTGCACTGCAGGTGGAGCGGATGTAACGTGCAGAATGATTTACATTTGGGTGTGTTCAAACAGATATCTAAATTGCAGTGTAGAAATAAAGCAGCCAGTATTTACCCTGCACAGAAACAATATAAGCCACCCAAATCTAAATCTCTCTGCACATGTTTCATCTGACCCACCTGCAGTGCACATGGTTTTGCCAATTAGTGTGCTTTTTGGTTTGCTAACAAACTTGATTACCCCCTTAATGTGTAGGGACTATTAGACTGTGTGTGTATTAAATCAGAATTGAATAGATTTCTTTATATTTGGTGTTATTTCCTGTTTCTCTTACGTCCTAGAGGATGCTGGCGACTCCGTAAGGACCATGGGGATAGACGGGCTCCGTAGGAGACATGGGCACTTTAAGAAAGACTTTAGGTATGGGTGTGCACTGGCTCCTCCCTCTATGCCCCTCCTCCAGACCTCGGTTTACTACTGTGCCCAGAGGAGACTGGGTGCATTACAGGGAGCTCTCCTGAGTTTCCTGAAAGAAAGTATTTTGTTGGGTTTTTTATTTTCAGGGAGCCTGCTGGCAGCAGACTCCCTGCATCGTGGGACTGAGGAGAGAGAAGCAGACATACTTCTGTGAGTTTCAAGGCTCTGCTTCTTAGGCTACTGGACACCATTAGCTCCAGAGGGATCGGTACGCAGGTCTCACCCTCGCCGTCCGTCACAGAGCCGCGCCGCCGTCCTCCTCGGAAAGCCGGAAGATAGAAGCCGGGTGAGTATGAGAAGTAAGAATACTTCAGAGGCGGCAGAAGACTTCAGATCTTCATTGAGGTAACGCACAGCAGTAAAGCTGTGCGCCATTGCTCCCACACAGCACACACAGGCAGACACTGTAAGGGAGCAGGGCGCAGGGGGGGCGCCCTGGGCAGCAATAAACCTCATTTTCTGGCAAAAGTATATATATACAGCTGGGCACTGTGTATATAAAGAGCCCCAGCCAGGTTTTTTACATATTTGAGCGGGACAGAAGCCCGCTGCTGAGGGGGCGGGGCTTCTTCCTCAGCACTCAGCAGCGCCATTTTCTCCACAGCACAGCGCTGAGAGGAAGCTCCCCGGACTCTCCCCTGCTTATCCACGGTGAAAGAGGGTTTTAAAGAAGGGGGGGTACATATTTGGCGCAATATACAGATTACAGCGCTATATAAAACATATTGTGTTTTTTCCTGGGTCATATAGCGCTGGGTGTGTGCTGGCATACTCTCTCTCTGTCTCTCCAAAGGGCCTTGTGGGGGAACTGTCTTCAGATAACAGGATTCCCTGAGTGTGTGGTATGTCGGTACGCGTGTGTCGACATGTCTGAGGTAGAAGGCTTTTCGGGGGAGGAGGAGAAAATGAATGTGGTGTCTCTGTCGACAACGCCGACACCTGACTGGATGGATATGTGGAATGTTTTAAGTGCTAATGTAAATTTATTGCACTAATGATTAGACAAAGCGGAAGCTAGGGAACAGCCAGGGAAGCAACCCATGTCTGTCTCTGTCGCAGGGACCTTCGGGGTCCCAAAAGCGCCCACTATCCCAAATAGTAGACACGGATACCGACACGGATTCTGACTCCAGTGTCGACTACGATGATGCAAAGTTACAGCCAAAATTGGCTAAATGTATTCGATATATGATTATTGCAATAAAAGATGTTTTGCAAATCACAGAGGAAGCCCCTGTCCCTGACACGAGGGTACACATGTAAAAGGAAAAGAAACCTGAAGTAACCTTTCCTCCCTCACATGAGCTGAACGAGTTATGTGAAAAAGCTTGGGAATCTCCAGACAAAAAACTGCAGATTCCCATAAGGATTCTTATGGCGTATCCTTTCCCGCCAAAGGACAGGATACAGTGAGAATCCTCCCCTAGGGTGGACAAAGCGTTGACACGCTTATCCAAGAAGGTAGCGCTGCCATCCCAGGATACGGCTACCCTCAGGGATCCTGCTGATCGCAAGCAGGAGGTTACCTTGAAGTCCATTTACACGCATTCGGGTACCTTACTCAGACCGGCTATTGCGTCGGCCTGGGTGTGTAGCGCTGTAGCAGCATGGACGGATACCTTATCAGCGGAAATTGTAACCCTGGATAAGGATACCATCTTATTGATCCTAGGACATATAAAAGATGCTGTCTTATATATGAGAGATGCTCAAAGAGACATTGGTCTATTGGGTTCTAGAATCAACGCTATGTCGATTTCTGCTAGACGAGTCATATGGACCCGGCAATGGACAGGTGATGCCGACTCAAAAAGGCATATGGAGGTTTTACCTTACAAGGGTGAGGAATTGTTTGGAGAAGGTCTCTCGGACCTGGTCTCCACAGCTACAGCTTGTAAATCCAATTTTTTGCCTTATATTCCCTCACAGCCTAAGAAAGTGCCACATTATCAGATGCAGTCCTTTCGGTCGCAGAGAAACAAAGTACGAGGTGCGTCCTTTCTTGCCAGAGGTAAGGGCAGAGGAAAGAAGCTGCACAACACAGCTAGTTCCCAGGAACCGAAGTCCTCCCCGGCCTCTACAAAATCCACCGCATGACGCTGGGGCTCCGATACGGGAGTCCGCCCCAGTGGGGGCACGTCTTCGACTTTTCAGCCACATCTGGGTTCACTCACAGGTGGATCCCGGGGCAGTAGAAATTGTTTCTCAGGGTTACAAGCTGGAATTCGAAGAGGTGCCTCCTCGCCGGTTTTTCAAATCGGCTCTGCCAGCTTCTCCCTCAGAAAGGGAGTTAGTGTTAAATGCAATCCACAAATTGTATCTTCAACAGGTGGTGGTCAAGGTTCCCCTACTGCAACAAGGGAGGGGATATTACTCAACCCTGTTTGTAGTCCCGAAACCGGACGGTTCGGTCAGACCCATTATAAATTTAAAATCCCTGAACCTATACTTGAAAAGGTTCAAGATGGAATCACTCAGAGCGGTCATCGCCAGCCTGGAAGGGGGGGATTTTATGGTATCCCTAGACATAAAGGATGTTCCAATATATCCACCTCATCAGGCGTACCTGAGATTTGCGGTACAGGATTGTCATTACCAATTTCAGACGTTGCCGTTTGGGCTTTCCACGGCCCCGAGGATTTTCACCAAGGTAATGGCGGAAATGATGGTGCTCCTGCGCAAGCAAGGGGTCACAATTATCCCGTACTTGGACGATCTCCTCATAAAAGCGAGATCAAGAGAGCAGTTGCTGAGCAGCGTGTCACTTTCACTGAGAGCAACACGGCTGGATTCTCAATATCCCGAAGTCGCAGCTGGTTCCTACGACTCGTCTGACCTTCTTGGGCATGATTCTGGATACGGACCAGAAAAGGGTTTATCTTCCAACGGAAAAGGCTCAAGAACTCATGACTCTGGTCAAGAACCTATTGAAACCAAAACAGGTGTCAGTGCATCACTGCACTCGAGTCCTGGGAAAGATGGTGGCATCTTACGAGGCCATTCCGTTCGGCAGGTTCCATGCGAGGACCTTCCAATGGGACCTACTGGACAAGTGGTCCGGGTCACATCTACAGATTCATCGGTTGATTACACTGTCCCCCAGGGCCAGGGTATCTCTCCTGTGGTGGCTGCAGAGTGCTCACCTTCTAGAGGGCCGCAGGTTCGGCATTCAGGACTGGGTTCTGGTGACCACGGACGCGAGCCTCCGAGGTTGGGGAGCAGTCACACAAGGAAGAAACTTCCAGGGTCTTTGGTCAAGTCAAGAAACTTGTCTTCACATCAACGTCCTGGAGCTGAGGGCCATATAAAACGCCCTTCGTCAAGCGGAGACCTTGCTTCGCGACTTACCAGTTCTGATCCAGTCAGACAACATCACCGCAGTGGCTCATGTAAACCGCCAGGGAGGCACAAGGAGCAGAGTGGCAATGGCGGAAGCCACCAGGATTCTTCGCTGGGCGGAAAATCATGTAAGCGCACTGTCAGCAGTGTTCATTCCGGGAGTGGACAACTGGGAAGCAGACTTCCTCAGCAGACACGACCTGCATCCAGGAGAGTGGGGAATTCATCAGGAAGTCTTTGCACAGATTGCAAGTCAGTGGGGACTGCCCCAGATAGACATGATGGCGTCCCGCCTCAACAAAAAGCTGCAGAGGTATTGCGCCAGGTCAAGAGACCCTCAGGCGGTAGCTGTGGACGCCCTAGTGACACCGTGGGTGTTCCAGTCGGTCTATGTGTTTCCTCCTCTTCCTCTCATCCCAAAGGTGTTGAGAATAATAAGAAAAAGAGGAGTACAGACAATTCTCATTGTTCCAGATTGTCCACGAAGGGCCTGGTATCCGGATCTGCAGGAGATGCTCACAGAAGATCCGTGGCCTCTTCCTCTAAGACAGGACCTATTGCAACAGGGGCCCTGTCTGTTCCAAGACTTACCGCGGCTGCGTTTGATGGCATGGCGGTTGAACGCCGGATCCTAGCGGAAAAGGGCATTCCGGATGAGGTCATTCCTACTCGGATAAAGGCTAGGAAGGACGTGACAGCTAAACATTATCACCGTATATGGCGAAAATATGTTTCTTGGTGTGAGGCCAAGAATGCTCCTACAGAATAATTCCATCTGGGCCGTTTCCTTCACTTCCTACAGACTGGAGTGAATTTGGGCCTAAAATTAGGCTCCATTAAGGTTCAGATTTCGGCCTTATCCATTTTCTTTAAAAAAGAATTGGCTTCTCTCCCAGAAGTACAGACTTTTGTGAAGGAAGTGCTGCATATTCAGCCTCCTTTTGTACCTCCGGTGGCGCCTTGGGACCTTAACGTGGTGTTGAGTTTCCTTAAGTCACCATGGTTTGAACCACTTCAAACGTTAGAGTTAAAATATCTCACTTGGAAAGTGGTCATGTTATTAGCCTTGGATTCGGCTAGGCGAGTGTTGGAATTGGCGGCTTTGTCTCATAAAAGCCCCTATCTAGTTTTCCATATGGATAGAGCGGAATTGCGGACCCGTCCTCAATTTTTGCCTAAGGTGGTGTCATCTTTTCATATGAACCAACCTATTGTGGTGCCTGTGGCTACACGAGACTTGGAGGAGTCCCTTGATGTGGTCAGGGCTTTGAAAATTTACGTGGCCAGAACGGCTAGAGTCAGAAAAACAGAAGCACTGTTTGTCCTATATGCAGCCAACAAGGTTGGCGCTCCTGCTTCAAAGCAGACTATTGCTCGCTGGATCTGTAACACGATTCAGCAGGTACATGCAACGGCTGGATTGCCGTTACCAGAATCGGTCAAGGCCCATTCCACTAGGAAGGTGGGCTCGTCTTGGGCGGCTGCCCGAGGGGTCTCGGCACTACAGCTGTGCCGAGCTGCTACTTGGTCGGGTTCAAACACCTTTGCAAAGTTCTATAAGTTTGATACCCTGGCTGAGGAGGACCTCCTGTTTGCTCAATCGGTGCTGCAGAGTCATCCGCACTCTCCCGCCCGTTTGGGAGCTTTGGTATAATCCCCATGGTCCTTATGGAGTCCCCAGCATCCTCTAGGACGTAAGAGAAAATAAGATTTTAAACCTACTGGTAAATCTTTTTCTCGTAGTCCGTACAGGATGCTGGGCGCCCGTCCCAAGTGCGGACTACTTCTGCAAGACTTGTATATAGTTTTGCTTACATAAGGGTTATGTTATAGTTTTCATCGGTCTCCGACTGATGCTATGTTGTTTTTTCATACTGTTAACTGGTTAGTTTATCACAAGTTATACGGTGTGAATGGTGTGGGCTGGTATGAATCTAAAGGTGCATACACACGGAGAGATTTTGACTATGAGAGATTTTGACTAACTTTTCCCTTGAACTGGCAGTAGGAGATTTTGACTAACTTTACCAGAGATTTTGTCTAACTATGCAAGAGATTTTGGCTATGGGAGATTTTGACTATCTCATTTAAATAAGGGGATGAGTGTCATATATAGGACGATTTTACAGGGTGGCTGGTATTTAAATAGCTAAAAGTAAAAAAAAAAAATTTGCGTGGGGTCCCCCCTCCTATGTAAAACCAGCCTCGGGCTCTTTGAGCCAGTCCTGGTTGTTAAAATACAGAGGAAAAAATGAGTAGGGTTCCCCCATATTTGGACAACCAGCACCGGGCTCTGCGTCCGGTCCTGGTTTAAAAAATACGGGGGACAAAAGACATAGGGGTCCCCCGTATTTTTAAAACCAGCATCGGGCTCCACTAGCCAGGGAGATAATGCCACAGCCGGGGGACACTTTTATATTGGTCCCTGCGGCCGTGCCATTACCCCCCCAACTAGTCACCCCTGGCCGGGGTACACTGGAGGAGTGAGGACCCCTTAAATCAAGGGGGTCCCCCCCCCCAGCCACCCAAGGGCCAGGGGGGTGAAGCCCGAGGCTGTCCCCCCCCATCCAATGGGCTGCGGATGGGGGGGCTGATAGCCTTTCAATAGTAATATTGTTCTTTACAGGTGGCCTACAGGTCCCAGCAAGCCTGCCCCAGCATGCTGGCACTTGGAGAACCACAAGTGCCAGCATGCCCGGACATAAAGGGCCCGCTGGCACCTGTAGTCCACCTGTAAAGAAAATATTGAAAAAAAAACACAACACATTCTTTAAAAAATCCTTTATTAAACTGGGTCTTCACCTGGGGGCGGCGGCCTTTAAGCTCTTTTGCATGGCCGCCGCCTTCCCAGGGCTTCCGGCGTCTTCACCTGGTGGGCGGCGGCTGCTAAGCTCTTTTGCATAGCCGCCGCCCATCCAGGACTTCCACGGCGTCTTCAGGATTCAGGAGCTCTTCTCCGCTCCTCCTCCGCCGTCGGACTGAAAGCCGCTGCCTCGCGCTGACTTATATAAGTCAGCGGGAGGGGGTGGGGCGATGACGCGGCGAGCCGTGATTGGCTCGCGGCGGCCATCTTGAATTTCAAAAATGACGCTGAGGCGCCATTTTTGAAACTGGTACCGCTCCGCTGCCAAACTCTGCAAGATAAAGGTAAATTTCCCCCGCCCGCACCGCTGCCGCAACCCGCCGCCGCCGCCCACACCACCACCGCAACCCACTGCCGTCCACACCGCAACCCGACGCCGCCCGCACCGCCGCCGCAACCCGCCGTCGCCCACACCGCCACCGCAACCCGCCGCCGCCCGCACCGCCGCCACAACCCGCCGCCGCCCGCACCACCGCCGCCTGCAAAATCGCTATCGCTGGGAAAAATCGCTGGCCTCTTAAAGTATAGCGATTTTGACTAACTTTAGCAGCGACATAGCCAAAATTGACTTGCCTGCACTGACTATTTTTCCCAGCGATAGCGACCTAGCGGGGACGCGCATCGCTATCGCTGCCTGTATACACACGGAGCGATCTGCACTAACTTTCTGAGCGATTTTGACTATATAGTCAAAATCGCTCAGTTATATCGCTCCGTGTGTATGCACCTTTACCCTTAGATTAACAAAAATCCTTTCCTCGTACTGTCCGTCTCCTCTGGGCACAGTTTCTCTAACTGAGGTCTGGAGGAGGGGCATAGAGGGAGGAGCCAGTGCACACCCATACCTAAAGTCTTTCTTAAAGTGCCCATGTCTCCTGCGGAGCCCGTCTATCCCCATGGTCCATAAGGGAGTCCCCAGCATCCTCTACGGACTACGAGAAAAAGATTTACCGGTAGGTTTAAAATCTTCTTTTTTTTTTTTCTTTTTTTTTTTTTGCAGTGATGGCAAATCAAGGGTTTAATCGGACTTCTGAAACAGAGCTGAATGGACACATAGGCGACTCTCAAGCCAGTCTTTCTAATAAAAATGATACAGACATGTTGGATCAGATTAAACAGCTGCTTGAAGAAAACAACAAACTAAAAGGTGACCATCATTTTTTTAATTCTTGTTTTTGGAAGTACTTTCTTGTTTATACAGTACTTGCATATTATTGACCTGTTTTGTGGGGGTGACACAAAAATGCCGGATCCACCACAGTGTCGGGAGCTGGCTGCTGCAGTGTGACATTCTCCTGCAGCACTTGGCTCCTGTCACAGAGGAGGAGCAGACAGTGCATTCACTAGTCTCCTGGGGCAGCCCAGCATCTCTAAAGACGCCTCCGGCTAGTCATGGAACAACTTTAATAAATCCTAGGTTTGGATATTAAGAAAGCTCAATAAGGGTATGTTGATGCAAAATATATTCCAAGATGGCCCTCAAATGTAAATGCACCTGTATGTAGTGTGATCACTTGTGGATAATTGACCCCCCCCAGTGTAAGTTGTGAGCTAATGGTGATAAATGCTGTGTTTTATTCGCTGCATTTGTCTAAAAGTGCATACACACTATACGATATTTTAGTCAATATCGCTCATTTTCCCCCTTCGGAGAGAGATTGACTAAAATATCTCAGTGTGTGTCGCAAATGACGGCTGATGCACATTGCCAGGGGTCGCTAATTACCTCCTCTGTCGACCGTACATGCAGGTCAATTTTGGCTATGTCATGCCGGCTGCGTCGTGTTGTCACTGACCGATATCGTTTGCGGTTATCGCTCGGTGTGTATGCACTATGGGGGTAAGTCTGAGTTGATCGCAGCAGGAACTTTGTTAGCAGTTGGGCAAAACCATGTGCACTGCAGTGGAGGCAGATATAACATGTGCAGAGAGAGTTAGATTTGGGTGGGTTATTTTATTTCTGTGCAGGGTAAATACTGGCTGCTTTATTTTTACACTGCAAATTAGATTGCAGATTGAACACACCCCACCCAAATCTAACTCTCTCTGCACATGTTATATCTGCCTCCCCTGCAGTGCACATGGTTTTGCCCAACTGCTAACAAAGTTCCTGCTGCGATCAACTCGGAATTACCCCCTATGTCGTGCGGCCTGGGAGGTTAGGGAACACACTGTGCGGTATCGCTCATGAAGCGTATCGCACAGTGTGTACCCACCTTAAGACACCCCTAGTTATGTAAATATAGTATTACTGATGCCGCTTGCAATCTTATAGCAGTATTACAGTGTACTGGACCCTTGTTTTTTTAAAATCTAAAGCATGGTTCCTACTCAGTTTGGGAAGTGGAAGGCTTCTGATATGTTTAATAGTGTGAACCTTTTGCTCAATTTACTTTTTACGGACATGCGACTTGGATACTTATCTACAGTTTCCAGCAATTTACTGTAATGTGTATGAATTGTGTACTGTGTTTTTGGCCATCTTTTGTTGTCACAGTAAAGCCACACCTCCTGTCATACACCCGTAATTTGCAGCTGGAGGTAGGCAGATTTTTGCAAGCCACGTTGAGTTGGCAAAATCTGCTATTTACTGACAATATAGGGTGCAAAAATGCTCAATAAATGCTGTAGACTTGACTATATCCCCAGATACGTTTCTTAGGAGACTTGTTTATTACAAATACTGGAGGCTTGGTGTAAAGAGACACAATGATGACACCTGCAGTGCTAAATAATTGGTTTAGTATGTGTGTTTTCTCATTTTCACATTTATTAAAGTGCACTGTTGAGACAGTATTCTCTCTGTGGAAGTTTTAACTATGGAAGGCCATGGGGTAAGCAACCGGAAGCGCGTCATGTGACACGAGTAAAGCAAGATGGTCACAAATGCTGTGGAGCAGGAGTTTTGTGTGCTTGAATCAAAAGTAAAAGTGGTTCCGTTGCAGTTGTGCATCAATATTTTACTATGCAATTTGGGAAGTTACCACAGACTAGGCAGTCTATATACGGATCCGCGAGGAGGGGGGCACTGGGGCCCGTGCCCACCCTGTTATTTCTGACTTCTTCTTCTTTTTTTTTTTTTCAAAAGGAGAACAGCAGCAGCACTACTGCTATTTCCGTCAGTCAGATTTGATAAAAGAGCCGGCAAGCATTAGGACCTGCCGCGGCTCTAACAGCAAGTCCGTGCTCACTCTGCAACCTACCTCCCCTACTGCCAGCCGGCCAGAGTCCAGTCCAGGTGCGGGGTTCAGATGCCAGCATCGAGTAAGACTGTTACTTATGATGGCGCAAAAGGCTTCATCAGCCCTCACTGCACCGCACAGTTTCCCAGTGCTTCCTCCACTTCCTTTACCACCATGCTAGGTGCAGTCACACTCAGCCTCAGCTTTGAGAAGATTTGTGACAGAGCTGTCCTGCAGATGTCTTATGCTGCTTGTTGGAGATCCAGCTGGCTGCTTCTGCTAATCAAAGATGGGCAGTTCGTGTCCTGCAGTCTGAGTCTCAGTGCAGTGCCCAAAACAAGGTATGCTGCACCTGCCACCACCAGCTAAAAACTATAATAATGTTGTGCTGGGGTGCCTTCCAGGCTCCCATAACTAATGGAACAGGTCACCAACATTTCAAGGCCCAATCAGCCTTTTCATCAGGGTGAAACATTAGCAATAAACCAGGATGGACTCCTACAGCAAATCATTACCTGATGGCGTATTCTGTGAGGCCACGCCCCTGTGATACCACACCCCTTATCTGGGAGCACGCCTGCCTTAGGTGCATGTAAATATAACTATTACCGTTCCCCTATCATGGTGCCCCCCCTTTAATTTTTATCTGGATCCGCCCCTGAGGCAGTCCATCTACTATTGGTACAAGAAGTTTGATACAACTGGATGTTTGTGTGCAGGTAAAAGCCATGTACTTCTTGTATCTGATGAACAAGTGGAGTGTGATTCAAGGCAGCCCAAAGAAATACTCAACGAGGGTGAGTCTGAAGATAAAAATTCCACAACCAACTGTTTGGAAAATTTTGTGGAAGTGGCTGCAAATGCAGACATCATGATTTCTGTGCAGGAACGCTGGGGGCATTCCTTGTGAATAAGAGGGTTTTATTGAGCGTCTAATTTTAGCGTCAAGTCGACCTTCCACACCAGTGGGAAAATTAACAAACAGAATGTTCGCATATGGGCAGAGCTGGCCATAGGCATAGGCAAACTAGGCAATTGCCTAGGGCATTTGATATGCCTAGGGGCATCATCAGCTTCTGCTGATTAAAATGATATGCGGCATGCCTATATTCTGTATGTAGCATTTCATATGCAGATACAGCCACAGTCTCACACAGTATATAGGCATGCTGCATATCAGTTTAATCAGCAGAAGCTGCTTGTGCATCCTAGCCACATAGCAATGCAAAATGAGATGCATTTTAATTAAAAAAGGTGCCCAACGTTAGCATTGATGCAAGATTTGTGAGGACACATCTGTATCCAAGCAGAGGCAGAGGTTACAGTGTTAGTGAAAGTGTGAGTGCTGTGTGCATGTGAGTGGGTTGGTTGTGCAGTAGTGTTCAGAATATGTGTAAGAAGCATTGTGTGTCATGTAAAAATGAATTAATAATGTGCAACATATGTGTAACAGGGTACTACTGTATGTGTGTCATTATGTGTATAGGGGCACTAATAATGTGCAGCAAATGTGTAGGGGGCACTATGTGTATAAGGGCATTAATATTGCAAGAAGATGCCCCTTTTTGGGCTGTGCGTCAAATGTGCGAACTGTTCCTATTTAAAATATAGGGGGTACAAGGACTGCTATGGGTGAGGGGTGATGGTGCTGGGAAAGACGTGCAAGGTCAGAGGCAGAACCAGCGGTGGTGCTAGGGGGCACCAGCCAAAATCTTGCCTAGGGCATCATATTGGTTAGGGCTGGCTCTGCATATGGGGGAACTAAACATCCGTGATCCACAGTGGAGCATAATTGGGATTGTTAATGTGTTCTGTGCATGGCCCCTTCTTTTTCCAAAATAATAAAATAAAAATGTAACCAGAACTTTTTATCCCAATATACTTATTAATTGATTGATGCCTCAACTGCACGAATACAGAGACAATTTAATTTCTCAACAAGATGGAGCACTGGTACCGTGAAGTTAGAAATTACATTGGCAAAACATTACCACAGAGCTGGATTGTCCGCACAACAGACGGCAACATGTCTCTCCTATGCGGGACACCACGAAGTCCCAATCTGTCAGACTGTTATTTTTTTTCTAATGGGGTTGTGTCAAGGACAAGGTCTTCATCTCTCCCCTTCCTGTTAACCTCGATGATCTGAAACAATGTATCTTAACAGCTATTTCTAGTGTTAATGCAGACATGTTAAGGTGTGTCTGGCAAGAATTTGACTACAGGGTTATCTTCTGTGTGCCTCAAGGTGCACACATCGAACAACTGTAAATTGCTGTACACTTCCACAGTTTCTCTACAAAATGGTGTATGGTGAGTGTCCTAATCATAAATCGTTAAAACACTTTATTTCTTTAGTAATAACCCTGTATGTGACATGTCATTGCTGTGTACATTGCAACTTTCACTTTTCTTGGTAACACCAAACCACATCTCTGCGCTGTACAGTACTTGGGTATAATTATTTTCATAAATATACCAATATTTTGATGTAGGCCATAGCTTGAAATATATGTGACCCCTTTATTTTCTTTATTAGTACAGTACTTTCAGAGCACAAAATGAGTCATACGCTACATGATAATATGGCCATTCCATTTGTACATATATATTTCAAACTTCTACCACATGTTGCAAACAAGTGACTGTAGTTTTATACACGGACTAGAGATAATTATCTCTTTCCCTTGAAGTTATTTTCAAGAAAGGAAACTTTTTAACATAAGCAGGTTACAATGCAAGTAGGTTTACAATGCCCTACATATTCTACTTTTCTATGTGTGTTTTTTTTTGTGTTCTCAAATTTTGTATTTGGTATCTAAAATGTAATTACAATTAACCCTTTTTACTATTCTATACATTTAGAAACCATGAAGCAGAAGAATCAGGAAATGAAGGAGCGCCTTGAAGAACTCTTACACAGAGAAAAACAGAGAGAAGAACAGGCACCACCTGATCCTGGGCCTTTTGAAGGAAAACAACGTTTGTTGGAGTTAACCAATGAGAATGAGCTTTTGAAAAAAGAAATCCAACATTTAAAAAGAATAACCAATCTGTCCACACAGGTGCCTGTCCCTAAGATCTCAATATGTCACTGGGGTGGAGCTTTCAGCTAGTCCCTTACTCTCAATGTATCCCAGACAAAGGCCGCTCTCCATTCCATGCTGTATCAGGACTACAGTGTTGGGCTGCAATGGCTGTTTAATTGGGGTTGGATTTTATGCCTTTCAAACACATTGCCTAGATCACTTAAATTGTTTTATTTTATTTTGTACTTACAATAATTTTAGTTACTGCAATATGTGTGCTTGTAGATCTTGATTGTTTGCTTCATTCAGTATTTTATTATAAATATTTACATTCTAATGGTGAATTTGGGTCACAGTTTGTCATAATAGGAGCAGTTACCATTTGTTTGAATAGTGATGGCATGGAATCCTGACTGGCAGTGTGAGGCAAGTGTATGCAAACCTCTCAATAAACTGGGAGAGGCAGTGGAGTTAACAGCTGGGACAGTAACCTGAGAAATAATTTAGGTCAGAATTTTGTGTCCTAATAGGAGTAGTTACAACATGCTTGAATAATGAAGGCAATATACTAGTGAAGAGGGAGATGTTACTGTGTGCTGCTACCAGTATATACAGCACAACTTGAGTGTATGTATCTTTTCATTCCGCACATGAACTACTTGTGATGTCTGTAAATGTTATGATTTTTAGACTTCTGACTGCTCTGCTTCTGAGAGTGAAGCTGAAAACATGAAGCAATTGAAGGCGCAGCTGCTACGTCTTCAGGCTGAAAAGGCTGATCTCCTTGGGATCATATCAGAGCTACAGATCAAACTCAGCAGCTGTGCTTCTGAAGACTCCTTTGTTGAAATCACAATTGCAGTAAGTTGAGCTTTTGCCTTGTACAAGAACAGATGAACATTGCAAATGTAGTTCATAGTAATGGTATAAACTGCATTTGATAAGGGTCACAACAGTTATTGTATTCATTCTTGTAAATTGGGAAAAATAACAACCAAAATTAAAGTGGTCAGGGGTGGCCAACTTGCAGCATACATGAATATACACTAATTAACTACAGTATTTTGACTCTGCCAACAGTGGCCGATATTCAGTTGATGATTGCGCCCAATCTCCTGTCTAAAGTGACGAGAGCTCGCAGGGTGATATTCAATTGTGTCTCTTTCGCGCTGATCGGGCCCAAAGAGGTCCAGTTTAGCCGCGTAAAGCAGCTAAACCCAACCAAAGTGCTGGACGCGATCGCGAAAAGTGACGTTTAGGCGTCCAAACAGGTCACTTTTTGCATATTTCAGCTAGTCACCCGTGGTGCGTGCGAGCGGAAATGCAGACGCCGGCAGCCATCGCCTCTGTTCGCAGCTACAATTGAATAGCTCCGTTTGGGCGCCAAAAAGCAGCGGGCGTGATAACATTTGAATTCTGCCCAGTGTGTCTATGTGAAATGGAAGGGGCTAGGTTAATCTAGCCAGTTTGAGCATGAAAATATTGCCTGCGATATCATTAACATCTTATTTCCATAATGGGCAAACCTTAACTATTCATGTCCTGTAATTTCATCCTTACCAGGTTAAAACATAATGTAACAACTTCCTGCACTTACAGAGCTAACCTATGTGAGTCATTACATCTCTCCAGCTTTAAAGAATGCTGTACGTTTCAGGCCTGATAATATGGTACACTGTGACCAGTTTAATACCTCACTATTATTTTGTAGATGGACAGTTTGGCAAAAGAGAAGCACCACTTCATATACCTGGAAATAAATTTTTAATGCAACTTGTTCAAAAGTAGAAACCGCCCATTATATTTTATAGATATACTGAGGTACCCAAAAGTCTGTGAGAAAAATACAAATTATTAATGCTAGTCGTCTTTCCCTGCCTTAGGAAAAGGAAGTTGTTGCAGAACTGCATGAAAACGGCGGAGATGATAGCGCATCAAATCGTGATGTTATTTCATACAGGTACATATTATTGTCCACCATATAATTTAGCAATATGAGTCTTGTAACCCTTCAATAACTTTCACTTTTCATTTAATTAGATTTTTTGCTGTGTCTCCATAAAGTTTTTATTCCATGTAGAAGTATTGTGAAAGCTTATTAAGCTTATGTCTTGAACACAGACATCATAAGCCACTTGGTGGCTTATGATAGTGATTGTTGCATGGCCAACTGCTTGTGTGGAAAAGTCAAGAAGTCTCGGGATGGAGCTAATTTTCTGACTCGCCATCCCATTGGAGAATAGCCTTTTTGCATGATATCGTAATAGAACAGTTACTTATTCTTCAGAGAAATTCCAATCTTTTTTCTAAGCTATGTATTTTCATCAATAGTTCTGCTGTGATTAATTTGTTAACCCTCTTCCCAATACACCCTATATCTGTTTTACAGCTATACATCTGTTTTAATAGTGTTTTTATCTTACATATTTTTATTATAGACCGTGCATTCCCTTTTTCTAAGTATAGACATACTGATTCCTTTAATTGTACATATACAGATGGGTTCACGGTTATCTTGACTAGTTTTCTGCGCCTAGGCACAACATGACTTATTAGCATAAACCCTTCATCTATTGTTCTCAGCTGCAATACAATACAGAGAACAATACAGCAGGGGATTAAGGGGTATATGCAATTAGCGGCGAATCGCCGCAAATTATCGGCCGTTTTTCAATTCGACACAATTCGACAGGCTAATTTCGGCAAGTGGGTGCCGAAATTGACCATATGCAATAAAAAACGGATTCGACAGTCCTGCTGCCGAAAAACGGCCGATTTGACGGATTTGTTCAGTTTTTTTAAAAACGTGTAAAAACGGGAAAAAACTCGGAAAAAAATGGCGTGGGGTCCCCCCTCCAAAGCATAACCAGCCTCGGGCTCTTCAAGCTGGTCCTGGTTCTAAAAATCGGGGGGAAAAATGAACAGGGGATCCCCCGTATTTTTAAAACCAGCACCGGGCTCTGCGCCTGGTGCTGGTGCAAAAAATAGGGGGGACAAAATGAGTAGGGGTCCCCCTTATTTTTTACACCAGCATCGGGCTCCACTAGCTGGACAGATAATGCCACAGCCAGGGGTCACTTTTATAAAGCGCCCTGCGGCCGTGGCATTAAATATCCAACTAGTCACCCCTGGCCGGGGTACCCTGGGGGAGTGGGGACCCCTTCAATCAAGGGGTCCCCCCCCCCCCCCAGCCACCCAAGGGCCAGGGGTGAAGCCCGAGGCTGTCCCCCCCCATCCAAGGGCTGCGGATGGGAGGCTGATAGCCTTGAGAAAATGTAAAGAATATTGTTTTTTCCTGTAGTACCACAAGTCCCAGCAAGCCTCCCCCGCAAGCTGGTACTTGGAGAACCACAAGTACCAGCATGCGGGAGAAAAACGGGCCCGCTGGTACCTGTAGTACTACTGGAAAAAAAATACCCAAATAAAAACAGGAGACACAAACCTTGAGAGTAAAACTTTATTACACACCTGCCGACACACACATACTTACCTATGTTGACCCGCCGACTGCCACGTCTCCTGATCCGACGATCCGGGGTACCTGTGAATCAAATTATACTCACCTCAATCCAGTGTCCAGATATAAATCCACGTACTTGGCAAAAAAACAAACCGCATTTACCCGGACCACGCACTGAAAGGGGTCCCATGTTTACACATCAGACCCCTTTCCCCGAATGCCGGGACACCACGTGACTGCTGTCACCGAGGTCCCTTCAGCCAATCAGGAAGCGCTACTTCGTTGCACTCACCTGATTGGCTGTATGCGCGTGTGACCTCAGACAGCGCATCGCACAGCTCCCTCCATTACTTTCAATGGTGGGAACTTTGCCGTCAGCGGAGGGGTTACCCGCGGTCAGCCGCTGACCGCGGGTGACCTCACCGCTGACGCAAAGTTCCCACCATTGAGTATAATGGAGAGGCTTTGCGAGGCGCTGTCTGACAGCTCAGACGTCCAGCCAATCAGCAGAGTGCCAGGACGTTGCGCTCGCTGATTGGCTGAAGGGACCTCGGTGACAGCAGTCACGTGGTGTCCCGGCATTCGGGGAAAGGGGTCTGATGTGTAAACATGGGACCCCTTTCAGTCCGTGGTTCGGGTAAATGCGGTTTGTTTTTTTGCCAAGTACGTGGATTTATATCTGGACACTGGATTGAGGTGAGTATAATTTGATTCACGGGTACCCCGGATCGTCGGATCAGGAGACGTGGCAGTCGGCGGGTCAACATAGGTAAGTATGTGTGTGTCGGCAGGTGTGTAATAAAGTTTTACTCTCAAGGTGTGTGTCTCCTGTTTTTATTTGGGTATTTTTTTTCCAGTAGTACTACAGGTACCAGCGGGCCCGTTTTTCTCCCGCATGCTGGTACTTGTGGTTCTCCAAGTACCAGCTTGCGGGGGAGGCTTGCTGCTACTTGTAGTACTACAGGAAAAAACAATATTCTTTACATTTTCTCAAGGCTATCAGCCTTCCATCCGCAGCCCTTGGATGGGGGGGGGGACAGCCTCGGGCTTCACCCCTGGCCCTTGGGTGGCTGGGGGGGGGGGGGCCTTGATTGAAGGGGTCCCCACTCCCCCAGGGTACCCCGGCCAGGGGTGACTAGTTGGATATTTAATGCCACGGCCGCAAGGCGCTGTATAAAAGTGACCCCCGGCTGTGGCATTATCTGTCCAGCTAGTGGAGCCCGATGCTGGTGTAAAAAATACGGGGGACCCCTACTCATTTTGTCCCCCGTATTTTTTGCACCAGGCGCAGAGCCCGGTGCTGGTTTTAAAAATACGGGGGATCCCCTGTCCATTTCCCCCCCCCCGGATTTTTAGAACCAGGACCGGCTCGAAGAGCCCGAGGCTGGTTATGCTTTGGAGGGGGGACCCCACGCCATTTTTTTCCGGGATTTTACCATTCCATCAAAAATAAAAAAGAATAATATTTAAAAAAATATATAAATAATACTTGTGCCTCCCAAAAAGACAAACCAAGTACCTAATCCCTTCTAATATAAATAGATATGCTATTACCAATAAAAAAAAAAAACACCAAAAAAAACATGTTTTAAATTTTTTTTTATTAGTTTCACCCACTAAAGTGTGGCGGATTGAAAATGACGAATTTACTGTCTAAAAGCACTGTTGTCGAATTTCCAAACTTCAATTGAATATACTTTTGTCGAATTGCCGCATTTGTACCATTGCAGAAAAGTCGAATTTGACAAAAGTCGAATTTCAAAAAGTCGAATTTGGAAAGTCCGTTTTTTTGACGGAAAGTACTGTATTGCATTGTCGATTTTTTTTTATTTTTTTTTGGCGAAAAAGTCCCGTTTTTCGACAATTTCGGGAATTCGACCGCAATTGCATATACCCCTAAGTCCGACTGGCCAGTCTCAGTTAATCCTATTAAAGGTCAAGATAAACGTGGAGCCATCTGTATGTAAGGTGTGTTCATACATGGATCCAACACTTCCATCAGAGACAGGAAGGGGAAGGAATGATGGTGTTACTGTGCAGGTACATCACTTACATGTGGTAGTCTAACATAAATGTACTTGTTTCTTGCAAAACCAGACAGCACTTTATATTGCAACAATTTGATGACTTTTTATGACTTCACATTTCAATATAAAACACTGCAGGCAGTTGTATACGTAAATGGTTGGAGATGTATATTTTCTATGTTTAATGTTCTTATGAGAAGTCACGGGTATTGCATGCATACTTTAGAGTAAGAAACTGTGCACTTTGTAAAAACCATGCTGCACTTCAGATGGGGCAGATATCAAATGTGTGAGAGATATAGATGAAAGAGGGGTGTGCCCAAACTGAAATCTAAATAGTTGTGTATAGATAAAGCTGCCTAGTATTTGTGGGCTACATGCAAAAGCAGCCAGTATTTATCTTACATCCTAGAGGATGGTGGGGTCCACATTAGTACCATGGGGTATAGTCCACTAGGAGCCATTGGCACTTTAAGAGTTTGAGAGTGTGGCCTGGCTCCTCCCTCCTATGGGACTCAGCTTAGAAAATGTGCCCGGAGGAGCTGGGCATAGTTAGGGGAGCTCCATAGGAGTTCTTTTAGTTTTATTATTTTATTTAGAGTTTAGGCACAGGGAAGCTGCTGGCAACAGCCTCCCTGCTTCAAGGGACTAAGGGGGGGGGGGGGGGGGGGGGAGTAGTGTCTGCCCTGCGGGGTCTGAGCCACTATCTCTGCTGACAAGACACTGAGCTTCTGAGGGGATCGAACGTTCCCCGCCACAGGGAATCACTCACCCTGGCAGCATGCCGCCACCCCCTTACAGAGCCAGAAGATCAGATGATGGCGAGATATGGTGGCACAAGGGTAGGAGCGCAGCTCTGTGCGGCTGCGCTCAGGGAAGGCTCAGTGGCACACAGTGTTGGCGCTATGAGGGGCGTCCTAAGCCAGCATCTTAACACCCTACACTGGTCACAGACGCTAACCGGAGACTGAATCCCCAGGCTAGCGTCACAATCCTCCGTACTCAGACGCTAACAGGGGACGGAATCCCCCGCCTAGCGACGTAATCCTCAGGCCAGTATAAAGAATTTGTGCAGAAAGAAGCACCATCTTCAAGGGGCGGAGCTTCTCCTCAGAGCAGACCCAGCAGCCTTCAGCGCCATTTTCCTGCCTGCAGTTCCTGTACACAGACGCTGACAGAGCTCTCCCTTCAAGCAACTCCAGCCATCCTGTGCAGTACCAGGGGGTTGTAGAAGGGGGGGGGGGGGGGGGGGGAGGCGGTGAATTAGTTCTGTGCAACCTGTTACAGTACACAGTGGGCGCTGGTAAGGGGTGTCCTTTATCTAACCAGCGCTCTGTGTGAGTTGGTTCTAAACTCTGTGTTTCTCTTGCCATTCTCAGGGGGGAAACTCTGTCTAGCCTCCCCTGTGTGTGTGTGTGTGGAGTGTTTGGGGTCTCCAGTTAGCTATGTCCAGGGACTCTGTGTCATATGCGGCTGAGGATATGTCCTCTCAGGATGATCTCATTCAATGTAATCAGGATTGCACTGTTTTAGCGCAGATACCAGCAAGGGAGCCTGACTGGTTATCCTCTATCAAATCTATGATTTCTCAGATTTCTACTAGGGTTGCACAGAATGAATCTGCAACTCAGGTTTTACAGAATTCTATGGCAGTTTGGTCCGTTTCTGTTACCTCAGGACCTCCCTCTGTAGGTTCCCACAAACGTGCTCTTGCCCAGATTATGCAGGATGACATGGATACCGACTCTGACACGACAGACGGTGATGGGAATATGCTCAGGGGGGCGCATCTCTTGCTAAAGGGGTGCAGTTGATGATAGATGCTATTAGGGATGTGTTGAATATTGCTGACTCAACACCTGAGCAGGTTGAGGAGGCTTACTTCACTGACAATAAGAAAGCCTTGCTAACCTTCCCTACGTCCAAAGAGTTAAATGCTATTTTTGAAAAAGCATGGGAAAACCCGAGAAAAAATTCCAGATCCCCTTCCCTGAGGAGGATAGGAAAAAATGGGAAAACCTACCCATAGTGGACGCGTCTGTATCCAGACTCTCGAAAAAGGTGGTTTTACCTGTCCCAGGATCTACTGCCTTAAAGGAGCCGGCTGATCGCAAAACTGATACTACGCTCAAATCCATATACACGGCTTCAGGGGCAATACTACGTCCTACTATTGCCTGTGCATGGATTTCCAAAGCTATAGTAAAGTGGTCAGGCACGTTACTTGAGGATTTGGATACGATAGATAAAAGGTGTTGGAATTCATGAAAGACCTGGGTTCAATGGCTGCAGGAATATCTTCCATGTCGGTCTCAGCTCGTCGAGGACTGTGGCTGTGCCAGTGGTCTGCCGACGCGGAATCCAGGAGAGGTGTGGAGACCCTACCCTATACAGGTCAGGCTCTCTTTGGGGAAGCGTTGGATACGTGAATCTCCACGGCTACAGCGGATAAGTCGCCTTTTCTTCCCTCAGCTGCACCTGCTACGAAGAAACTGTTTTCTTCAGCTGCATCACAGTCCTTTCGGGTTGTTAAAACAAGAAAGGCCAAACCGTCCAACTCCTTCTTTAGAGGTGGTCGACCAAAATCCAAGAAACCTGCTGCTGCGGGTTCCCAGGACCAGAAGCCTGCTTCCAGTATGCCAAAGTCCTCAGCATGACAGTAGACCACGTGGCCTGGAGGTAGGGCCTGTGGGGACGAGAACCAGACATTTCAGTCACGTCTGGGTGTCGTCCGGCCTGAATCCCTGGGTACAAGATATTGTGTCCCAGGGGTACCAGCTGGAATTTCAAGATCTTCCTCCTCACCGGTTCTTCAAATCAGGCTTGCCAGCTTTGCCGGCAGACAGGGCTACCCTACCATCCAGAAGTTGGTGGAGGCAAAGGTTATTGTACCAGTTCCTCCCCAGATGCAAAACAAAGGTTACTATTCAAACCTTTTTGTGGTACCGAAACCGGATGGTTCGATCAGGCCCATTCTGAACTTAAAATCACTAAACCACTTTCTGAGGGAGTTCAAGTTCAAAATGGAGTCTCTAAGGGCAGTGGTATCAGGTCTGGAGGAGGGGTAATTCCTGGTATCCCTGGATATCAAGGATGCGTACCTCCACATTCCGATTTGGCATCAAGCTGATCTCCGATTCGCACTGTTGGACTGTTATTTTCAATTCCAGGCCCTGCCATTCGGCCTCTCCACAGCACCGAGGGTATTCACCAAGGTGATGGCAGAAATGATGGTTCTCCTCCGCAGACAGGGGGTGAACATAATTCCATATCTTGACGACCTGCTGATAAAGGCATCGTCCAAGGAGAAGCTGTTACGGTCCATAGCTCTCACAACCCAGCTTCTCAGGGAACATGGTTGGATCCTGAATCTTCCAAAATCACATTTGGAACCAACCAGGAGGTTGTCCTTTCTGGGAATGATCCTCGACACGGAAGTGCAGAGGGTGTTTCTTCCAGAGGAAAAAGCATTGGTGATACAAACAATGGTCTAGGATGTCCTGAAGCCAGCCCGGGTGTCTGTTCATCAGTGCTTTCGCCTTCTGGGGAAGATGGTGGCCTCTTACGAGGCTCTGCAGTATGGGAGGTTTCATGCTCGGTCCTTCCAACTGGATCTCCTGGACAAGTGGTCGGATCCCATCTTCACATGCACCAGAGAATACGTCTGTTGCCAAAGGCCAGGATTTCACTCCTCTGGTGGCTGCAATTACCTCACCTTCTGGAGGGCCGCAGGTTGAGGATTCAGGACTGGACCCTTCTAACCACAGATGCAAGTCTCCGGGGCTGGGGCGCAGGAAGGTGGTCAAGTCTGGAAGCTGGCCTGCCGATAAACATTCTGGAACTAAGAGCCGTCTACGACTGTCTTCTCCAAGCGGTCCATCTTCTGAGAAATCGAGCCATTCAAGTGCAGTCGGACAATGTATCGACAGTGGCTTACATAAACCAACAGGGCAGAATGAAGAGCAGAGCTGCAATGTCAGAGGTAGCCAGAATCATCCTCTGGGCAGAAAAACACGCGTTGGCGCTGTCAGCAATCTTCATTCTGGAAGTGGACAACTGGGAAGTGCACTACCTCAGCAGACACGATCTCCATCCAGGGGAGTGGGGTCTCCATCCGGAGGTGTTCAAGGAAGTAACAGATCTTTGGGGCGTAACTCTGATCGAGATGATGGCCTCTCTCCTCAACAAGAAGCTTCGGTGGTACTGTTCCAGGTCGAGGGGCCTGCAAGCAGTGGCGGTGGACGCCCTAGTAACTCCGTGGGTGTTTCAGTCGGTGTACGTGTTTCCTCCACTTCCACTCATTCCAAGAGTTCTCAAACTCATAAGCAGAACAAGAGTTCAGGGAATTCTCATTGCTCCGGACCGGAAAAGAAGGGCTTGGTACGCGGATCTTCTGGATCTACTGCTAGAAGAGCCGACGCCCCTTCCTCTTCGGGAGGACTTGCTGCAGCAGGGGTTGTTCACCTATCAAGACTTACCACGGCTACGTTTGATGGCATGGAGGTTTAACGCCAGATACTAGCTCGGAAGGGCATTCCAAACAAGGTTATTCCTACCCTGATACAGGCTAGGAAAGGAGTAGCTTCTAAACATTACCATCGTATTTGGAAAAAATATGTATCTTGGTGTTAGTCCAAACAGTTTCCTACGGTGGAGTTTCAACTAGGACGTTTTCTCCTCTTCCTGCAAGCAGGTGTGGATATGTGCCTGAGGTTAGGATCCTTAAAGGTCCAAATATCGGCTCTATCTATTTTCTTCCAGAAACAGTTGGCTGCCCTCCCTGAGGTTCAGACTTTTTTGGAGGGAGTTCTGCATATCCAACCTCCCTTTGTACCGCCCTGGAATCTTAACGTGGTGTTGCAGTTCCTCCAGTCGGACTGGTTTGAACCTCTACAGGAGGATGAGGTCCAGTTTCTCACGTGGAAGGCTGTCACTTTGTTGGCCTTAGCTTCTGCTAGATGTGTGTCGGAGCTGTGGGCTTTGTCATGTAAAAGCCCATACTTGATCTTCCATGAAGACAGAGCTGAGCTTCGGACACGTCAACAATTTCTTCCGAAGGTTGTGTCGGCATTTCATATCAACCAACCTATTGTGGTGCCAGTTGCGACTGACTCCTCAATTTCATCAAGTCCTAAGATGTTGTAAGGGCTCTAAAAATCTATGTGAGGAGGACTGCTCGTCACAGGAAATCGGACTCTGTTTGTCCTGTATGATCCCAAGAAAATTGGGTGTCCTGCTTCTAAGCAGACAATCTCTCGCTGGATCAGGTTTACTATCCAGCATGCGTATTCTACGGCAGGCTTGCCGTGTCCTACGTTTGTTAAGGCCCACTCTACTCGTAAGGTGGGTTCTTCCTGGGTGGCTGCCTGGGGTGTCTCGGCCTTACAATTCTGCCAAGCAGCTACTTAGTCGGGGTCGAACACTTTTGCAAAGTTCTACAAGTTCGATACTTTGGCCTCTGAGGACCTTAAGTTTGGTCAATCGGTTCTGCAGGAGTCTCCGCGCTCTTCCTCCTGTTCTGGAAGCTTTGGTACATCCCCATGGTACTAATGTGGACCCCAGCATCCTCTAGGGCAGTGGTTCTCAAACTCTGTCCTCAGGACCCCACACAGTGCATGTTTTGCAGGTAACCCAGCAGGTGCACAGGTGTATTAATTAATCACTGACACATTTTAAAAGGTCCACAGGTGGAGTTAATTATGTCACTTGTGATTCTGTGAGGAGACCTGCAAAACATGCACTGTGTGGGGTCCTGAGGACCGAGTTTGAGAACCTGTGCTCTAGGACGTAAGAGAAAATAGGATTTTAATTACCTACCGGTAAATCATTTTCTCGTAGTCCGTAGAGGATGCTGGGCGCCCGCCCAGCGCTTCGGGATCCTGCAGTGGTTATTTAGTTCAGTACTGCTTAGTTCTAGGTTAAGTACTGTTTTGTTACTTGGTAAGTAATCTTGTTTAGCCATTGCTGATGTTTCAAGCTACTTAGTTTTGTTTGCCTTTTGTGTGAGCTGGTTTGAATTTCGCCACTATCTGTGTTAAATCCTTCTTTCGAAGTTGTCAGTCTCCTCGGGCACAGTTTCTAGACTGAGTCTGGTAGGAGGGGCATAGAGGGAGGAGCCAGCTCACACTCATATACTCTTAAAGTGCCAATGGCTCCTAGTGGACCCGTCAATACCCCATGTACTAATGTGGACCCCAGCATCCTCTACGGACAACGAGAAAAGAATTTACTGGTAGGTAATTAAAATCCTATTTAACCTGCATTCAAAAAATTATATGTATTTGCACCGTTTGCATTGCAACATTGTTTGTCTAGGTGCAGAGGTACTTGCTCTTTCTTGCTTTATTCCTAACTCAGAGTCAGTCCCATTGTTGGTAAAATAACTGAATGGTGAATTTTATATGTCAGGACAAATATACCTGAAGAAAACCATGCCATTGAATCAGAAGAACTAGCAGTCAGCAAACTTCTTCATAGTTTGCGTGAAGAAACTGAAAAGGTAGAACAACTACAGAGGGAGTTAGCGAGTGCAAATGAGAGGTAAATTTACTGTACATTAAGATGTCACGGTTCATCATCATCATCATCATCTTCTCTTTAAGTTTTATGAAAACTGGAGTGTATTCTACTCTGATTAGTGTGCTGTGTGTAAATTGAAAGTTCCACCAACATGAGGACAAAGGTCTGAATAAAGTTATAAAAATTGTGCCGAACTGATGCATAATATTAGTAACAATAATAATAATTATCTTAGACTCATTTAGTCATTTTTATTGGCATTATTGCCCAGCAGTAGCTACACACAACCACAATCATACACAATGGGCATCCATATACATCAGACTTGCTTACTGTCATGTAATTTCCAAAAGACTCGTACTGTAAATTTAGAGTAGTTAACGCTCCCGGATCCCGGCCACTTCAGTGAAGTGGGAAGGGCATGATAATGTAATTTGCTATGGAATGCCTCATCCTGGCCCCCGTCGCATAATGTGTGAACCACGGTATTACGTAGCCAAGAGAATGCACCCAGCCCACCTTGACCTTCTTTCTGGATCAACTGGAGCACAACTTGGAAAAGTAGATAAGTATTATATACAGTACATCTATGTACATTATGTGGTTGTAGATTCCATGTAAGATTATTCTGCACTTTCTTTAGTTTGCAGTTTTTCTGAATGATTACTTGTATATTGAAGTTTGTAAATGTTGATACTATTTTAGTAGACATTTTAATATGTTTTGCTAACTTTTTCAAACAACATGCCAGTTATGAATCTTATTATATGTGAAATTAGTTTGGTTATGTAATGAGAACTACAACAAATCTGCTATAAGCGCCTAATGAAAGGTTATTTTTAAAACAACATCAAGAGCGCTGCCAAAAAAAGCACTGTGTATGTGCTTTAAGGGTTAACAAGAAGAAAGAAGAAAGATTGGCTGCGCTTATAATTTAAAATACCATGTTAGTGGAGAGCTGACAAACACAATAATGTATGAAAAAATATTTATTAAAATATTAATACACCAATAAAAATTTATACACAATGTATAGCAAAATTATACGTTTATATATACTCTGAAAGGACCATAGTTGTCAATAAACAAATAGCAGTATCCACAAAGTGAGTTTGTTATTGGTAATAATGTTAAAAAAATGTAACATCCATGTAACATTCATATGGCTGATCACTAAAAATGTATCATTCACATAGACTGTGAAGCTGCAAGCTTTCTATATGTGCAGAGGCAACGTGCACTTAAGATTGATGGAAGTCCCGGCAACAGATGGCTTAATTCAAGAAAATTATATAGTTACCTCTCCTGGGCTATTAGCACCGAGCGTCCTCGGTGCAGTCCACTATAGCCCTCTATTTGGATTAATGAGAGATGGTAATTGAGCAAATTGCTCTGATGAAGGCTGTTCCCGTGTGGTGAAAGGTATCTTTATATCAAGAGGCTTTTCCTAAAATCTCCAGGGGGCTAGTAGAAATCCTTTGATATGCCCACTCACATGCGGAGAAGAGTATGCCTCCCAGAGTATAATGGGAGGAGCCTAAGGCTTCTCCCATTATACTCTGATCGTTGACTCGTTCATATTGGCACTGCTCCAATTTACCAGAGACTGCTCCGGCTAGCGCTTTCATTCAGCGCCTCCTCTCCGCTGCTAGCGGCCGTTACTGCCTAAGGAGACTCCAGCCTCAGCCAGAGGACTTGTCCTGTTACACACGGCAGCCCTGGTTAGCGCCGATGCACGGCGCCTCTAGCTACCAATGATAGCAGCATAATTGACGGCACCGGACGGCATACTCTTCTCCGCATGTGAGTGGGCATATCAAAGGATTTCTACCAGCCCCCTGGAGATTTTAGGAAAAGCCTCTTGATATAAAGATACCTTTCACCACACGGGAACAGCCTTCATCAGAGCAATTTGCTCAATTACCATCTCTCATTAATCCAAATAGAGGGCTATAGTGGACTGCACCGAGGACGCTCGGTGCTAATAGCCCAGGAGAGGTAACTATATAATTTTCTTGAATGAAGCCATCTTTTGCCGGGACTTCCATCAATCTTAAGTGCACGTTGCCTCTGCACGTATAGAAAGCTTGCAGCTTCACAGTCTATGTGAATGATACATTTTTAGTGATCAGCCATATGAATGTTACATGGATGTTACATTTTTTTAACATTATTACCAATAACAAACTCACTTTGTGGATACTGCTATTTGTTTATTGACAACTATGGTCCTTTCAGAGTATATATAAACGTATAATTTTGCTATACATTGTGTATACATTTTTATTGGTGTATTAATATTTTAATAAATATTTTATCATACATTATTGTGTTTGTCAGCTCTCCACTAACATGGTATTTTAACAACATTATAAGCGCAGCCAATCTTTCTTCTTTCTTCTGGTTATGTAATGAAGCTGATTTTGCAAATAGATGTTTTTAACTGTTTACAGTAAGTTTGATACACATACTAATAGCAGAAGATGTAAATAGAGTGTGCATTAGTGATCTGGCACATTGGATTGGGAGAGACCGCAATGTAACAGGTGCAGGTAATCGCTGGCTTGAAGAGAGAACATTCCCTTGCTTCGGTGGCCTTACCACCTGTGATAGACTTCAACTGCAATCAATGCTTTGAACTACCTGTAGAAGAGCTGTAGAACTGAATGCAAGAGAGAAGAGCGATCCCCTACCCTGTGGGGTTTCCCATAGTTTGCAGTGTAAAATTGATAGCATGTCTAAGGGGGGCATTTATCTAAGCTTGGAGAGAGATAAAAATAGTCAGAGAGAAAGTACCAACCAAACAGCTCATGTAATTTTTCAACCACAGCCTGTAAAATGTAAGGTAGAAGTTGATTCGCTAGTACTTTATCTCTCACAATTTTTCTTTACGAGCTTTGATAAGTACCCCTCCAAGGCACAATACATTGATCATTTAAACAATGCTAATTGTTATGAACTCTTTATTTTTATTTATGTGGGATCATGCTGGCTGATGTGTTATGAACTTATATGGTTATTTATGTGTGTGTCTTTAAATTTGAGAGTATTACAAGGATAACTCTTCCAACAGTGCTGCTACATTTGTATGTTTGTTTTTGTATCAGTATTGGGGTAGAATGTTCCCCCTCTTGAGCAGCTGCTGTATCAGGAGTTGCTAATTGTCTAAACTGTCTATAAGCGCCAGGGTCTTATTACTGTTTGTTGGTTGTTGTAATTCTATAATTGTTTATAATGGTTTCCTGATTAAAACAAAAAAATAATAATAATATTCTCATAGATTGGCAGAACTTGAAAATAAATTGTCTGAGTATGCAGTCAAAGAGACAGAACCAGCTGTGGAGCAAAATTGCAAAGAGGCTGAGGAGCTTGTAAGTAGTTATTAAGAAGTGTGCTCCCTGTCTGCATGACCATTGTAAGAGATTTAGGGGGGGGGGGATATTTGTCAAAGCTCAAAGAGAGCTAAAATTGTGAGAGGTAAAGTACCAGCCAATCGGATTCTACCTTACATATTGCAGGCCATGTTTGAAGAATAACAGTTAAGAACCTATTGGTTGGTACTTCATCTCTCACAATTTTATTATTCTTCAAGCTTTGATAAATACCCCCCTTAGTATTGTATATACAGGTTGAGTATCCCTTATCCAAAATGCTTGGGACCGAAAGTATTTTGGATATCGGATTTTTCCGTATTTTGGAATAATTGCATACCATAATGAAATATCATGGTGATGGGACCCAAGTCTAAGCATAGAATGCATTTATGTTTCATATACACCTTATACACACAGCCTGAAGGTAATTTTAGCCAATATTTTTAAGAACTTTGTGCATTAAACAAAGTGTGTACATTCACACAATTCATTTGTTTCATATACACCTTATACACACAGCCTGACGGTCATTTAATACAATATTTTTAATAACTGTGTGTATTAAACAAAGTTTGTGTACATTGAGCCATCAGAAAACAAAGGTTTCACTTCCTCACTCTCGCTCAAAAAATTCTGTATTTCGGAATATTAGGATATGGGATACTTAACCTGTGTGTATGTGTGTGTATATATATATATATATATATATATATATATATATATATATATATATATATATATATATATATATATATATATATATATATATATATGTATGTACCAAATGATGAGACCAAAATTGAACTTTTTGGCCACAACCATAAACGTTACATTTGGAGAGGAGTCAACAAGGCCTATGATGAAAGGTACACCATTCCTACTGTGAAACACGGAGGTGGATCGCTGATGTTTTGGGGATGTGTGAGCTACAAAGGCACTGGAAACTTGGTCAAAATTGATGGCAAGATGAATGCAGCATGTTATCAGAAAATACTGGAGAAAAATTTGCACTCATCAGCCCGGAAGCTGCGCATGGGACCTACTTGGACGTTCCACCATGACAATAATCCAAAACACAAGGCTAAGTCGACCTGTCATTGGCTACAGCAGAATAAAATGAAGGTTCTGGAGTGGCCATCTCAGTCTCCTGACCTCAATATCATTGAGCCACTCTGGGGAGATCTCAAACGTGCAGTTCATGCAAGACAGCCCAAGAATTTACAGGAACTGGAGGCTTTTTGCCAAGAAGAATGGGCAGCTTTACCATCTGAGAAAATAAAGAGCCTCATCCACAACTACCACAAAAGACTTCAAGCTGTCATTGATGTTAAAGGGGGCAATACATGGTATTAAGAACTGGGGTATGTAAACTTTTGATCAGGGTCATTTGGGTAGTTTCTGTTGTCATTATGATTTAAAAAGAGTAAACACAGTTGTTTGACAATAAATGGCTTCACCCAACCACTAACCATGAGTGAAAGAAAAGATTGTGAGTTATCACTCCTATTCTATGACAAATGGCCAGAAAATCACAGATTCTGCTAGGGTATGTAAACTTGTGAGCACAACTGTATGTATGTATGTATATATACATACATACATACATACATACATACATACATACATACATACATACATACATTTGTGCTCACAAGTTTACATACCCTAGCAGAATTTGTGATTTTCTGGCCATTTGTCAGAGAATAGGAGTGATAACTCACAATCTTTTCTTTCACTCATGGTTAGTGGTTGGGTGAAGCCATTTATTGTCAAACAACTGTGTTTACTCTTTTTAAATCATAATGACAACAGAAACTACCCAAATGACCCTGATCAAAAGTTTACATACCCCAGTTCTTAATACCATGTATTGCCCCCTTTAACATCAATGACAGCTTGAAGTCTTTTGTGGTAGTTGTGGATGAGGCTCTTTATTTTCTCAGATGGTAAAGCTGCCCATTCTTCTTGGCAAAAAGCCTCCAGTTCCTGTAAATTCTTGGGCTGTCTTGCATGAACTGCACGTTTGAGATCTCCCCAGAGTGGCTCAATGATATTGAGGTCAGGAGACTGAGATGGCCACTCCAGAACCTTCATTTTATTCTGCTGTAGCCAATGACAGGTCGACTTAGCCTTGTGTTTTGGATTATTGTCATGGTGGAACGTCCAAGTAGGTCCCATGCGCAGCTTCCGGGCTGATGAGTGCAAATTTTTCTCCAGTATTTTCTGATAACATGCTGCATTCATCTTGCCATCAATTTTGACCAAGTTTCCAGTGCCTTTGTAGCTCACACATCCCCAAAACATCAGCGATCCACCTCCGTGTTTCACAGTAGGAATGGTGTACCTTTCATCATAGGCCTTGTTGACTCCTCTCCAAATGTAACGTTTATGGTTGTGGCCAAAAAGTTCAATTTTGGTCTCATCACTCCAAATGACTTTGTTCCAGAAGTTTTGAGGCTTGTCTCTGTGCTGTTTGGAGTATTGTAAGCGGGATGCTTTGTGGCATTTGCGTAGTAATGGCTTTCTTCTGGCGACTCGACCATGCAGCCCATTTTTCTTCAAATGCCTCCTTATTGTGTATCTTGAACCAACCACACCACTTTTTTTTTTTAGAGAGTCCTGTATTTCAGCTGAAGTTATTTGTGTATTTTTCTTTGCATCCCGAACAATTTGGTTTCCACAGAATCCCTAATTTTCCACTTTTTAATTAGAGTTTGAACACTGCTGATTGGCATTCTCAATTGCTTGGATATCTTTTTATATCCCTTTCCTGTTTTATACAGTTCAATTACCTTTTCCTGCAGATCCTTTGACAATTCTTTTGCTTTCCCCATGACTCAGAATCCAGACATGTCAGTGCAGCGCTGGATGAAAGATGCAAGGGTCTTTCAGGAGTCCAGAAACTCACTGACCTTTTATACACACACACTGATTATTACAAGCTGAGGGAACTATTCTCAAGCGCCACCACAGCGAGCGTACATTCCCACAGCACGCTGTCACCCCTAACAGAGCCAGAAGATAGAAGAGTGGTTAGTACTAAGCTGGCTTCCCGGTTAGCCATTAAAGCGGCATGAGGGTACGGAGACGCACGGCTTCTAAATGGGGCGGACTGAGTCTCCTGACTGTGTACACTACAGCGTACACAGTACCCAAACTGGCACCACAGCCATAAAAGGAGGTGTGCTCCATTTTATGCACATAGACACATTCAGCCAGTATAAAGAATAGCTGGAAGACCACGTGCCATTGAAGGAGCGGGGCTTTACTATGAGCGGAACCAGCAGCTCACAAGCGTAATTTTCCCTACTGCAGCTGACACAGACGCTCACTGACAAGGACGCGCAGCTCCTCCGGAGAGACTCCAGATTACCTCAGTGGTACCAGGGGGTCATAGGGAGGGGGAGCGACTTATTAGTTTACGAAGTCACTAATCTATGTACTTAATCTATGACCCGGCTAAGCTTGACATTAGCGATAAGGGCGCCGTGTGCTGGTTCCAAACTCTGTCTCCCTGAAAGGGCTCTTTGTGGGTTAACTGTGTATTTAACCTTTGTGTGTGTGTGTGTGTGTGTGTGTGCTGTCACTGCTACAGTATGTCAGGCAAAGAGTGTGTTTCATGTAAGGCACAGTGTTCCTCTTCTCCAGGGGGTTCACTGGTGTGTACTCAGCATAGTATCCCTTCCCAGGCTAGTGGGGCAGAACCAGCATGGCTGGACTCCATTAGGGGAAATTTTTTCTCCATTTCTACTAAATTATCTCGGAATGAGAAAGAGATGCAATACTTAAGACAGTCTATGGCTGAGTTTATGAAAAAGGACTCAGTACCCAGACCAGCTACTCCAGTCCCGTGCCATTTGTCTGCAAAAACGTTCTTTGGCCCATATCCTGCATTCTGCTGATAAGGAGTCAAACATGAGAAAGGAACGCAATACCCTTTTTGAAGAACCATGGGTTAATCCAGATAAGAAATTTCAAATCCCTAAATGGTTGTTATCATCGTTTCCTTTTCCTCCTGAGGATAGGAAAAAATGGAAAAATCCACCAATAGTGGATGCATCGATCTTCAGGGCTCTCACGAAAAATGGTATTGCCTGTCCCGGGTGCAGCCTCCCTAAAAGACGCTACTGATAGCAAAATTGAGACTATGCTCAAATCTTTGTATACAGCTGCTGGGGTGGCACAGAAACCACTATAGCATGTGGGTGGATTACAAGAGCCATTGCTAAATGGTCGGGTAACCTAATTGAGGGGTTAGACACCTTACCTCAAGAGGAGATTGTTTTGCTCCTGCAACATATACAGGACTCTGCGAACTTTATGGTGGAACCCATAAAAGAAATAGGCTTGCTTAATGCACACACTACAGCTATGGCAGTGTCGGCACACAGGGGCTTATGGCTACGCCAGTGGACTGCGGATGCGGACTCCAGGAAAGGTGTGGAAGGCCTACCTTTCACAGGTAAGGCCTTATTTGGAGATGAACTAGACAAATGGCTCTACCTTCTGCAGCTCCCCCAGCTAGGAAGGCCTATTCAGGATCTAATTTACAGTCCTTTTGGACTGCCAAGTTTAGGGTCAAGGCCAGAGGTTTGCATTGCAGGACTGTCACTACCAGTTCCAAGCCCTGCATTGGGTCTCTCCACGGCACTTAGGGTGTTCACCAAAGTGATGGCAGAGATGATATTTCTACTCCGCAAATAAGGAGTGAACATAATTCCGTACCTGGACAATCTTCTGATAAAGGCATCGTCCAGGGAGAAGTTGTTGGAGAACATTGGTCTCTCAACCAGACTACTCCTGGATCATGGGTGGATTCTGAACCTTCCAAAATCTCACCTAGCACCAACAGAGAGGCTTTATTTCCTGGGAATGATACTGGACACAGAGTCTCAGAAAGTATTCCTTCCCTTGGAAAAGGCAATGATAATCCATGGTTCGGGCTGTCCTGAAGCCAACCCGGATCTCTGTGCATCTCTGCATATGCTTTCTGGGGAAAATGGTGACATCTTACAAGGCGATTCAGTACAGACGGTTTCATGCGAGGCCCTTCCAGCTGGATCTGTTGGACAAATGGTCCGGATCGCATCTTCACATGCACCAGATGCTTCGTCTGTCCCCAAAAGCCAGGATCTCCCTCCTGTGGTGGCTACAGACTTCTCACCTAGTCGAGGGTCGGAGGTTCGGGATTCAGAATTGGATTCTGCTAACCACAGACGCATGCCTCAAAGGTTGGGGTGCAGTCACCCAGGGGGTTCAGTTTCAGGGAAGATGGTCAAGTCAGGAAGTTGTCCTTCCAATAAACATCCTGGAACTCAGGGCTATCTACAACACCCTTCTGCAGGCCTCATTTCTTCTTCAGAATCAGGCCATTCAGGTCCAGTCGGACAATGTGACGGCAGTAACGTACATAAACTGACAAGGCGGTATGAAAAGTAGAGCCGCAATGTCAGAGGTGTCAAGAATCCTCCTCTGGGTGGGAAAACACGCTGCGGCGTTGTTAGGGGTTTTCATTCCGGAAGTAGACAACTGGGAAGCAGACTTCCTCAGCAGACACGACCTGCACCCGGGGGAATGGGGCCTTCACTCGGAGGTGTTCCGGTGGTTGACATGTCGGTGGGGATATCCTCTCGACTCAACAAGAAGCTCAAGCGGTATTGTTCCATGTCGAGAGACCCACAGGCTGTGGTGGTAGATGCCCTAACAACTCCGTAGGCCTACCAGCTGGTGTACATGTTTCCTCCACATCCTCTGGTCCCAAGAATTCTAAAAAGAATAAAAAGGGAAAAGGTTCAAGCAATCCTCATTGCTCCAGACTGGCCACGAAGGGCCTGGTATGCGGATCTTCTTGAGATGCTGATCAAAGATCTGTGGCCTCTGCCTCTTCGCGAGGATCTTCTGCAACAGGGCCCGTTCGTCTATCAAGATTTACCTGTGGCTACGTTTAACGGCATTGAAGTTGAACGGCTGATTCTAGCCAAGAGAGGGATTCCTGACCAGGTTATCCTGACTATGATCTAAGCCAGGAAGGGGGTAACGTCTAAACATTACCATTGTATCTGGAAAAAATAGGTCTCTTGGTGTGAGAGCAGACAATATTCTGCGGTGGAATTTCACCTGGGACGTTTCCTGCTTTTTCTGCAGTCGGGAGTAGATGTGGGCCTACGTCTAGGCTCCATAAAAGTCCAGATTTCGGCCTTGTCTATTTTCTTTCAGAAACTATTGGCTTCTCTCTCTGAGGTCCAGACCTTTTTAAAAGCTGTTCTGCACCTCCAACCTCGCTTTGTGCCTCCCATGGCACCTTGGGTTCTCAATTTGGTACTGCAGTTCTTCCAGTCGGACTGGTTTGAACCATTGCAGGAGGTGGATGTAAAGTACCTTATGTGGAAGACCATCACACTATTGGCCTTGGCTCCAGCAAGACGTGTGTCGGAACTGGGGTCATTGTCTTATAAGAGCCACTACTTGATTTTCCATGAGGACAGAGCTGAACACACTACTCGTCAGCAATTTCTTCCTAAGGTGGTATCCGTGTTTCACCAACCAACCTATTGTGGTTCCGGCTGTTACGGACGCCCCTGCTACTTCAAAGTCTTTGGATGTTGTAAGAGCTTTGAAGGTCTATGTGAAGAGAACAGCTCATCACAGAAAATCGGACTCTCTGTTCGTTCTTTATGATCCCAATAAAATTGGGTGTCCTGCTTCGAAGCAGTCAATTGCATGCTGGATCAGGCTCACTATCAAGCATGCTTATTCTAGGGCAGGTTTGCCAATTCCAAAATCTGTACAATCCCACTCTACTAGGTCGGTGGGTTCCTCTTGGGCAGCTGCCTGGGGTGTCTCAGCTTTACAGCTCTGCCGAGCAGCTACTTGGTCGGGTTCGAACAAGTTTTACAAGTTCGATACCTTGGCCTCTGAGGACCTTCAGTTTGGTCAAGTCAGTTCTGCAGGAACCTCAGCACTCTCCCACCTGGTTTGGGAGCTTTGGTACTTCCCCATGGTACTAAATGGATTCCCAGTATCCCCTAGGACGTAAGAGAAAATAGGATTTTAATTATCTACCGGTAAATCCTTTTCTCGTAGTCCATAGGGAATACTGGGCGCCCGCCTGGTGCTTCGTTCTTCCTGCATTGTTACTTGGTTAAGTAATGTTGTTTAGTTCAGCTGTTGTTGTCCCAGTTTACAAGTTTTGGTTAGCATGGCTTTTCTCTTGTTATGGTTGTGCTGGTTCGAAATCTCACCACTTTCCTTTTTCTATATCCTTCTCTCAAAGTATGTTCGTCTCCTTGGGCACAGTTTCCTGTAGGAGGGGCATAGAGGGAGGAGCCAGCACACCTAATCAAACTTCTATAGTGCCCATGGCTCCTAGTGGACCCATCTATACCCCATGGCACTAAATGGATTCCCAGTATCCCCTACGGACTACGAGAAAAAGATTTACCGGTAGGTAACTCAAATCCTATTTTTTTAACTGATCCCCACAGGCACCAAAATATCCATTGCAGTATTGCCACTTGGACCCTAAAACATTGAGATCACAAATCTAGGATCAAAGTGATTGTGACCTTTTTATTAGCAGTCCTGGCCCCCATCTTTCGTCATAATATGTTCATCTAGATTTAGATATGTGCTAGTGTTTAAAGCTGATTGACAATAATTCTATTTTATAGCTGACTGGGGAAGTGGAAACACTAAAACAAAAGATTGCGGCACTCAATAAAGAACTTAATGACACAAACGAGAAGTTGAGCATGGCTCAGCTGGTAAAAAACAGTCTGCAAGAAAGGTAAAAATGCTGATTGTCACTTGTTGTATAAATGATTTGGTCTGTGTGATGTGGTAGTAGACATGCACTATAACAATGTAGAATTTTCATCTCTTTATACAGATCCAGATCTTTTAATCCAATCTAGATCCTTTATATTAAGTAGTTAGCCTGAAGACTAGTTGTAAGATGTCTGATACGTTTTATTTTTGCATTCAGGCAATGTAGCATATATATTTCTGTTCATAAGTGGATGTTAATTGGTAGCAGAATTTTTGAGACTATAGAACAGCTCAATACTGTACATTACGATCAGGGCCGTCTTAACAACAGTATAGGCTCTTGGGTACAGCAATGCACTGGGGCCCCTACTCATCCTCCAGCGGTAGGGGTGGGGGGTGCTATCAGTGGCAGCTTTGGTGTCCCACGGGCGATAGGGGGTGTTCTATCTTCCGCTCCACGTGTAGGACCTGGAGTAGTAATTTCTGCTAATTACTCCATTACTGCACAGATGGTGCAGGAGGGAGAACACTAAACTGTAGAAGGGGGCATTGGGCTGAATGAATGGGCCAGTGTACATGACTTCCAGGTTGGTAATAGTAATTTTCTGGTGGGAAGGCAGCTTACTTGACTGCAGATTTCTCAAGTTCCTGGAAATAAATTTCTTAGATTTGAATGGGATAAAAAACTAGAGAGTCCCACCTTTCAGGAGGTACTGGGGACTTGGGGATCAGAGTTCAGGAGCCAGAGCAATCTAGCAACGAAATTATAAAACTGCATATTAGGCGTGAGGAGCTGGAGCAGAGACCAGCTGTTTGAAGACTGATATCTCTGGTTCTGGGCATAGTGCAGACAAGCTGCCAGTGTCCACCAAAGGCGGAGCATCCCAGCTTTTGGAGTATATCCTCAGAAAAACTCTTAAGTCAGACAGAACCGGAGATATCTGGCTGGGAAAAGCAATTAACAGGCTTGGATGGGGACCACTGGTTTGAAGTCTGATTTTTCCGGTTCCCCAGGGCCGATTTTCAAAAATCTGGTACCCTTGGAAAGAGGGGACCCTCAGCTATCAGCCTAGGTCACTCCTGGGGCCCTTGGGCAAGGGCCCATTGAGCCCATACGAAAAGACGACCCTGATTACTCTTACGTGACAGTGATAATTTATATAGCACTCTTTCTCCTGTATGACTCAAGGCATTTAATAGATGTGGCAACCATTTTGGGTCATCAGTTGCAAGGACTAATCATCCTAACCATGAAGCATCCAGATGAGGCAACCATTTTAGGTGTACACCAGTAGATTATACTGAACAGAATAGGCAATGCCTGGAATTTACAATCCATAATGGGAGAGAGAAAAATATTTTGGGGGGATCCTTGCAAGTTCATCAAAAGCATGCATTGTTCGTTCTACACAGTACCATGCAAGGCAGCCAAGTTGGGCACACTAAATTTGTTTCAATGTGCGAATAAGCAATATATGGAAAAGAAGACATACAAGTTCTAACAAGATACTGCTGCATGAGTATTCAGTGGGTTGCTCAGCCTGCCCTTAATAGCACCAGGCAAGGCAGCCAGCCAGGGCACTCTACATAGGTTACAGTGGGCAGGATGAGCAATTCATAGTAGTGCAACATGCATGATGGTACAGTAGAGTAAGATTCCATGATTCGGTATTAACAAAGGACAGGCATAAATAACACTGCAAACCATAGAGTCCACATTGAACAGTAGTGTCAAAAATAAGAAACTGTTAGGAAAAACTGCGAGGTAAGGTGTATGGAGAGGGTGGGGATAGGGTAGACACAATAGGAGGGTAAGGAACAAGTGGTTAGTGGGGGGAGGGGGGCTGAACACGTTAAAAATAAAATAGCCCCTGTAGGGCCCTGTAGTATTGCTGTGACCCCAAGGAAAAGTGTGCCATCTGTTGGTAGGGAATTTAGGAGGCTCTGTCGCGCGTACTGCCAGATGCAGCCATTGTTGCATTCATCCGTGATGACATAATAAGGCAGGGTTTTTGTTTTGTTTCTGTTAACGTTTTTACTGAAATAATTGATAAATATACCGCCTAAACAGTATTTTTGACATACATAAGCACTTTCTTCTTTGACAAAACCATGTTGCAGATTTAGAGTTGGAAGGTGGCACATCATAGCTTAAATATACTTTTTGCTATTAAAATAAAGCTGCCAAGTATATGTATGCTACATGAGAAAGAAGCCAGTATTTTCTCTACAAGCCAATACAGTTGTATTTGCCCCTCTTGCATTGCAGTATGGGCCTGTCCAGATGCACATTTTCGCCTTTTATTTGTATTTTGTAAATGAGAACTACTATATAATTAACCCTAGAGTTTGTTTTTTAACATCATCATCTTACATTTCTCTTGGCTTAACTTGTAGTTTGTTGATCTACAAAACTAAGTTAGGCTAGGGCCACACATAGCAGCCAAGCGGGTCCCGTTCAGCGGGACCTGCTTGGCTGGAAGAAGACTGCACATGGGCGCCTATGCAGGCACCCACACATATGCGGCAGATCCACGGTTGGGCCGGATAACAGGACGGAGGGAATTCATTGTGAACACATACATTTCAATGTATGTGTTCACACAGTGCTGCTGTGTAGCACTGTGTTCTATTGAAATCCCGTGTTTCTCTTACGTCCTAGAGGATGCTGAGGTCCATATTAGTACCGTAGGGTATAGATCGGTCCACCAGGAGCCATGGGCACTTTAAGAATTTGATAGTGTGTGCTGGCTCATCCCTCTATGCCCCTCCTACCAGACTCAGTTTAGAAAATGTGCCCGGAGGTTCCGGTCACAGCTAGGGGAGCTCTTAGAGCTTTTCTAGTTTTATTATTTCTCATACGTCCTAGAGGATGCTGGGGATGCTTCAAGAACAATGGGGGTATAGACGGGATCCGCAGGAGACATGGGCACTTTAAGACTTTAAAAGGGGTGTGAACTGGCTCCTCCCTCTATGCCCCTCCTCCAGACTCCAGTTAGATTCTGTACCCAGTGAGACTGGAAGCACACCGAGGAGCTCTCCAGAGTTTCTCAGAAAAAAAACTTTTGTTAGGTTTATTATTTTCAGGGAGACCTGCTGACAACAGGCTCCCTGCATCGTGGGACTGAGGGGAGAGAAGCAGACCTACTTATGTGAGTTAAAGGCTCTGCTTCTTAGGCTGTTGGACACCATTGGCTCCAGAGGGTCTGATCGCTAGGTACGCCTAGATGCTCGTTCCCGAACCGCGCCGTCAACCCACATGCAGAGCCAGAAGTCAGAAGCCGGGTGAGTAGAAGATCAGAAGACTTCAGTGACGGCAGAAGACTGCTTTTGAGGCACCGCGCAGCGGCCACGCTGCGCGCCATGCTCCCACATACATAACGGCACTACAGGGTGCAGGGCGCGGAGGGGGGCGCCCTGGGCAGCATAATTCCTCAAATAGCAACTGGCAAGAGTGTATACAGTGCCTGGGCACTAAATACAGACCCCTGCCAGTATAAATATGTAAAATTAAGCGGGACTGAAGCGTTCCAATAAGGGGGCGTGGCTCTGCCCTCACAGCTCTGACCAGCGCCATTTTCTCTTCACAGAAGCTGCAGAGACGCTGAGCCTGGACTCCCACACTACTGTACAAGTTACAGGGTGCAAAATGGGGGGGGGGGGGGGGGGGGCACAAGAGATTTGGTGCTATTTTGTTGAAATTAAAAGCACTGACAGGTCTGGGCAATATATTACTCACTTCAGAACTGGGGTAGGCGCTGGGTTGTGAGCTGGCAGGACTCCCTCTGTGTTTCTCTAACAGGCTTTGCTGTGGGTCTGTCTCCTATAGCCCCAGTGGCCAGAAAAGACTGTGGGAGTGACCGTGTCGGCACCACCGACGGCTGATTGGGTAAATATGTTGAGTGTTTTGAATGCAAATGTGGCTCGGTTGACTAAGAGATTAGATAAATCTGAGTCTAAGAACCAGACATGGAAGAAATCCATGGAAGATGCATTGTCACAAGCTCAGACCCCTTCGGGGTCACAGAAACGTGCATTTACCCAGATAGCAGATACAGATACCGACACGGTCTCTGATTCCAGTGTCGACTATAGTGATGCCAGATTAAATCCAAAACTGGCTAAGAGCATTCAGTACATGATTGTGGAGATCAAAGTAGTATTGCATATCACAGAGGACCCTGCTGTTCCTGATACAAGGGTCTATATGTTTAAAGGAAAGAAACCTGAGGTAACGTTTCCTCCCTCTCATGAACTGAACGCTCTTTTTGAAAAGGCTATGGAAAATCCTGACAAGAAGGTACAGGTTCCCAAAAGAATTCCGGTGGCATATCCGTTTCCCTCTGGGGACAGGGAAAAGTGGGAGTCAACCCCCACGGTGGACAAAACTCTATTGCGTCTGTCCAAAAAGGTGGCGCTTCCGTCTCCTGACACGGCAGCCCTAAAGGATCCTGCGGATCGTAAGCAGGAAAATACACTAAAATCCATTTATGTCACTACAGGTTCGCTACTCAGGCATGGGTGAGTAGCGCTATTGAAAAGTGGCCAGATAACTTGTCATCTGAGGGTAGATACCCTGGACAGGGATAGCGTGCTTTTGACTCTGGGTCATATCAGGGACGCTGCAGCATATTTAAAAGAAACTGCAAGGGATATTGGCCTTTTGGGATCAAGGACCAATGCCATGGCAGTCTCGGCTAAGAGGGCATTGTGGATTCATCAATGGAATGCTGATGCTGACTCTAAGAAGACTATGGAGTCTCTACCGTTTAATGGTAGTGTCTTGTTTGGTGACGGCCTCACTGACCTGGTATCTACGGCTACCGCGGGTAAGTCTTCATTTTTACCTTATGTTCCTGCACAACAAAAGAAAACGCCCCACTATCAGATGCAGTCCTTTTGGCCCAATAAATACAAAAAAGGACGAGGCTCCTCCTTCCTTGCTGCGAGAGGAAGAGGAAAGGGAAAAAGGCCACAGGCTGTGGCAAGTTCCCAAGAGCAGAAGTCCTCTCCGGCTTCTACCAAATCCACCGCATGACGCTGGGGCTCCTCTGTGGGACACGTCTCAAACTCTTCAGTCAGGTCTGGGTGCACTCGGAACCTGGTTCCTTGGATATTAAAAATAGTAACCCAAGGGTACAAATTAGAGTTTCAAGACGTGCCCCCTCACCGAATTTTCAAATCGGCTTTGCCAGCTTCTCTTCCAGAAAGGGAGGTAGTATGCGCTGCAATACTAAAGCGGTGTCAAAATCAAGTCATTGTCACAGTACCCCCGTCACAACAGGGGGAGGGTTTTTATTCGAGTCTGTTCGTGGTCCCGAAGCCAGATGGTTCAGTCAGACCAATTCTGAACCTAAAATCCCTCAATTTCTTTCTAAAAAAAATTCAAATTCAAGATGGAATCTCTCCGAGCAGTGATCTCCAGTCTGGAGGAGGGGAATTTTATGGTGTCGGCCGACATAAATGATGCCTACTTACACGTTCCCATATATCCTCCACATCAGGCATACCTGAGGTTTGCTGTTCAGGATTGTCATTACCAATTTCAGATGTTGCCGTTTGGTCTGTCCACGGCTCCGAGGATTTTCACCAAGGTTATGGCGGAAATGATGGTTCTCCTGCGCAAGCAGGGAATCACAATTATCCCGTACTTGGACGATCTCCTCATAAAGGCGAGATCCAAGGAGCAATTGCTGAAAAATGTTGCGCTCTCACTGACGATTCTGCAACAACATGGTTGGCTCCTAAACTTGCCAAAATCACAGTTGGTTCCGATGACACGGCTGTCGTTCCTGGGAATGATTCTGGATACAGAATTACAGAGTTTTTCTTCCAGTAGAAAAGGCTCTGGAAATACAGAACGTGGTAAAACAGATTCTGAAACCGGCAAGAGTGTCAATTCTTCAATGCACTCTGTTGCTGGGGAAGATGGTGGCGGCCTACGAGGCCATTCCGTATGGCAGGTTCCATGCCAGGGTGTTTCAGTGGGACCTGTTGGACAAGTGGTCTGGGTCTCACCTGGACATGCACCGGAAAATAATCCTATCTTCCAGGTCCAGGATCTCCCTTCTGTGGTGGCTGCACAGTTCTCACCTTCTGGAGGGACGCAGGTTCGGGATTCAGAATTGGATCCTGGTGACCACAGATGCAAGTCTCTGAGGCTGGGGAGCAGTCACACAGGGGAGAAATTTTCAGGGAAAATGGTCAACCCAGGAAGCTTGTCTACACATAAACATTCTGGAATTAAGGGCCATTTACAACGGCATTCTGCAAGCAGAACATATTCTTCGCGGCCTGCCCGTCTTGATTCAGTCAGACTGCATAACAGCAGCGGCGTACATAAACCGCCAGGGCGGAACAAAGAGCAGAGCGGCGATAGCCGAGGCCACGAAAGTTCTTCGCTGGGCGGAGAGACATGCAAGCGCTTCATTCCAGGAGTGGAGAACTGGGAAGCAGACTTCCTCAGCAGACACGATCTCCATCCAGGAGAGTGGGGTCTTCATCAAGAGGTCTTTGCAGAATTTACAAGTCGTTGGGGAATTTCTCAAATAGACATGATGGCGTCCCGCCTCAACAAGAAACTTCAGAGATATTGTTCCAGGTCGAGGGACCCTCAAGCAATGGCGGTGGATGCCCTAGTGACACCGTGGGTGTTTCCGTCGGTCTATGTGTTCCCTCCACTTCCACTCATTCCAAAGGTGATAAAGATTATAAGAAGAACAAGGGTTCAGGCGATACTCATTGTTCCGGATTGGCCAAAGAGGGCCTGGTATCCAGATCTTCAGGAGTTGCTCATAGAAGATCCCTGGCCTCTTCCTCTACGGGAGGACTTGTTACAGCAAGGGCCGTGCGTGTATCAAGACTTACCGCGGCTGCGTTTGACGGCATGGCGGTTGAACGCCAAATCCTAGCCCGAAAGGGTATTCCCAGTGAGGTCATTCCCACACTTCTTCAGGCTAGACAAGAAGTAACAGCAAAGCATTACCACCGTATTTGGAGGAAATATGTGTCTTGGTGTGAATCCAAGAAGGCTCCTACGGAAGAATTTCAGCTGGGGCGTTTGCTCAATTTTTTTGCAAGCAGGTGTGGATGCGGGCCTAAAGTTAGGATCTATTAAAGTACAAATTTCGGCCTTATCAATTTTCTTTCAGAAAGAATTGGCCTCCCTTCCAGAAGTTCAGACCTTCGTGAAGGGCGTGCTGCACATCCAACCTCCATTTGTGCCTCCTGTGGCACCGTGGGATCTTAATCTGGTATTGCAGTTCCTGCAATCTCATTGGTTTGAACCTTTGCGGAAGGTTGAGTTAAACTTCCTTACTTGAAAAGTAGTCATGTTGTTGGCCTTGGCATCCGCAAGGCGGGTATCTGAGTTGGCGGCTTTGTCTCACAAAAGCCCCTATTTAATCTTCCATGCTGACAGAGCAGAGTTGAGAACTTGTCAGCAATTTCTGCCAAAAGTGGTTTCATAATTTCACGTAAACCAGCCTATTGTGCCAGTGGCTACTGACGAGTCGAAGTCTCTCAATGTGGTTAGAGCTTTGGAAATCTATGTCGCGAGTACAGCGCAGATTAGGAAAACAGAGGCTCTGTTTGTCCTGTGGGCTCCAAATAAGATTGGGGCTCCTGCTTCCAAGCAGACTATTGCACGCTGGATCTGTAGTACGATTCAGCAGGCTCATTCTACGGCAGGATTGCAGTTACCGAAATCGGTGAAAGCCCATACTACCAGAAAGGTGGGCTCTTCCTGGGCGGCTGCCCCGGGGGGTCTCGGCATTACAGCTTTGCCGAGCTGCTACTTGGTCGGGTTCAAACACCTTTGCGAAGTTTTACAAATATGATACCCTGGCTGAGGAGGACCTCTTGTTTGGTCAATCGGTGCTGCAGAGTCATCCGCACTCTCCCGCCCGTTCTAGAGCTTTGGTATAAACCCCATGGTTCTTGAAGCATCCCCAGCATCCTCTAGGACGTATGAGAAAATAGGATTTTAATACCCACCGGTAAATCCTTTTCTCTTAGTCCGTAGAGGATGCTGGGCGCCCGTCCCCGTGTGGGCTGTATCTTCAGTTTGGTTATGGATACACTCGTGTTGAGTTAAGTTCAGTCAGTCTGTGGCTGATGTTGGTCATGCCGTTTCATGCGTTGTAGTTGAATGCCATGTTGTACGGCGTGTTTGAGGTGTGAGCTGGTATGTATCTCACCTTAGTTTTAAAAATTAAATAAATCCTTTCTCATACGTCCTAGAGGATGCTGGGGACTCCAAAAGGACCATGGGGTATAGACGGGGGATCCGCAGGAGACATGGGCACTTTAAGACTTTGAATGGGTATGAACTGGCTCCTCCCTCTATGCCCCTCCTCCAGACCCCAGTTAGATTATTTGCCCAGAGAGACTGGACACACAGCAGGGGAGCTCTCCTGAGTTCTCTGAAAAATACTTTATTTAGGTTATTATTTTCAGGGAGCACTGCTGGCAACAGGCTCCCTGCTTCGTGGGACTGAGGGGAGAGAAGCAGACCTACTTCTGTGAGTTAAAGGCTCTGCTTCTTGGGCTACTGGACACCATTAGCTCCAGAGGGTCTGATCACTTGGTATAGCCTAGCTGCTCGTTCCCGGAGCCGCGCCGTCGTCCCCCTCACAGAGCCAGAAGAAAGAAGCCGGGTGAGTAACCGAAGTACAGAAGACTTCACTACAGACGGCAGAAGACTTCAGTGTCTCTGAGGTACCGCGCAGTGGTCGCGCTGCCCGCCATTGCTCCCACACACAAGCGGCACTACAAGGGTGTAGGGCGCAGGGGGGGCGCCCTGGGCAGCAATAGACCTCATGTATTAGCCTGGCAAAGAGGTATACAGGGCATAGGCACTGTATACAGACCCCCGCCAGTATTATTATTATTATTATCCTTTATTTATATGGCGCCACAAGGGTTCCGCAGCGCCCAATTACAGAGTACATGAATAATCAAACAGGAAAACAGCAACTTACAGTTGATGACAGTATAGGACAAGTACAGGGTAAATAAACATAGTTACATCAGCAGATGACACTGGAATAAGTATCAGGTGGCAGAAGACTGCTGGAGTTGATGCAGTTGAAGATTATTAAAGTAAGAAAGGATAAGCACATGAGGGAAGAATATAAATATTCCAAAAAGTAGCGGGACTGAAGCGCGCCGATAAGGGGGCGTGGCTTAGCCCTCACAGCTCTATCCAGCGCCATTTTCTCCTCACAGAGACGCTGGCCCTGCCAAAACACTGATGTATAGCTCACAGTGTAAAAAGGGTGGGGGGGTGCACAGTGGTTTAGTGCAATATAGGTGGTAAAATAGATATATATATATATATATATATATATATATATATATATATATATATATATATATATATATATATATATATATATATATATATATATATATATATATATATATTTCTCTAACGTCCTAGAGGATGCTGGGGACTCCGTAAGGACCATGGGGATAGACGGGCTCCGCAGGAGACATGGGCACTTTAAGAAAGACTTTAGGTCTGGGTGTGCACTGGCTCCTCCCTCTATGCCCCTCCTCTAGACCTCAGTTTGATACTGTGCCCAGAGAAGATGGGTGCACTACAGGGAGCTCTCCTGAGCATCCTGTCAGAAAGTATATTTGTTAGGTTTTTTATTTTCAGGGAGCCTGCTGGCAACAGACTCCCTGCATCGAGGGACTGAGGAGAGAGAAACAGACCTACTTCTGTGAGTTTCAAGGCTCTGTTTCTTAGGCTACTGGACACCATTAGCTCCAGAGGGATTGGTACGCAGGTCTCACCCTCGCCGTCTGTCCCAGAGCCGCGCCGCCGTCCTCCTCGCAGAGCCGGAAGATAGAAGCCGGGTGAGTCTGAGAAGAAAAGAAGACTTCAGAGGCGGCAGAAGACTTCATGATCTTCACTGAGGTAACGCACAGCAGTAAAGCTGTGCGCCATTGCTCCCATACACCTCACACACTGCAGTCACTGTAAGGGTGCAGGACGCAAGGGGGTGCGCCCTGGGCAGCAATAAAACCTATCCATTGGCAAAATAAGTATATACAT